>NC_140169.1:92914737-93171269 GCF_963971535.1 Notolepis coatsorum | reverse complement strand
GGTTTGATGAGCTGCTCGCCAATATTGTGCGGTTTCTTTGCTTTTGCAATTAAAAGCGAACACTCAAAGGAGGCTTCGGTAGCCTTCTGTAAATCACTGCCACCCCTGCTCCACGCTACTCTAAAATCAACAGGCTTGTTCGCCTTGAGAGACTGTTCTTTCCTCCGAAAAAAGTCCGGATCCTTCCCAACGGTTTCTGGGTGCTTAGACGCCTGATGTCTCTTCAGCTTGCTGGGCTTCAGGCTCGAGTTTGCCAACTTTTCTCCACAAATCACACACTCAGGTCGTTTGTCTGGTCCCTCAGTGAAGCCCATGGTGATGTAATTTTCGCGATTGCTTTTTTTGCAGATGAGCTGCCGTCATCTCCTTTTCGTTTGTCACACATTTTCGCCTCTGGCGGCTGACTGCAGACGAGCCGAGAAAGTTAACTAGCGTGCTAGGCTAGCTACAGAAAGTGATAGTCAACTGATTCACGTTTTAGCGGCTACCTGGTAGCCTACTGTTAACGTTCAAAAATCATGTCTAGGTGTTTATTTATTTATCTTTATTTTTTATTGTAGTGGAGAGACTATTCATGCTTCTGATGATAAAAATATGCTAATTAAATATTTCTAAAAAGAAAAGAAAAAAACTCAAATCATCTGTGGTCTGGCGGACCCCCTGCGACTCTCAGTCACTCCACACCAGCATCACTGAACCAGTATACAGTCTAAATCAGTCACTCCACACCAGCATCACTGAACCAGTATACAGTCTAAATCAGTCACTCCACACCAGCATCACTGAACCAGTATACAGTCTAAATCAGTCACTCCACACCAGCATCACTGAACCAGTATACAGTCTAAATCAGTCACTCCACACCAGCATCACTGAACCAGTATACAGTCTAAAGAGATAGTCTATATATAGACAACTATATATATAAACATAAAACATAAAGTTTGGAAATTTGTGTTTGGTAGATTATTCATTTGTTGTAACAATGCTTCTTGGCAATACATTTTATAGCCTGTTTATTTACCTTTTAAGGCTGTTGTGGCTGTGTATGGTTCTTCCACATGCTACTGAGGCGTCTGACTGTTTATTAAATTAATAAATTGTAAAATTGCCAATTTGTCTAGTTTCTTCCTTGTTACTGATAGACTTCAATCATCCAATCCACCAAACAACACAAAACAAGAGTCAATAGCAACTGCAGAATAAGCTGTTTGAATAAGATTTGTCACATTTTTCATGGGTGCGACCCCACATACTCAGCTGTGCTGCTCATCCCGGTATAAAAAGTATTGCCAAGAAGTATTGCCACAACAGAGAAATAATCTACCAAACACAAATTTCCAAACTTTATGTTTATAGTTATAGTTATATAGACTATATATTATATATATCTGTAATTAGACATCTGTAGTATGAATACATTTGAACAAATCAAATAGAATTGTGACCTCAACATTTGAATTCATATTACATCTGAAAAATGTTGTGTATTGTTACACTCCTACTTATTAATTTGTACTATATTGTTATTTTTAACCTCATGTTGGTTACTTGTTATATTGGTGGTACTATTAACTTTTTTTTTTAGCATTTATTTAGAAACAAAACTGCATCACAATTCTCCATATAAAATAAATCCACAGTACAATACATAGTGAGACGATATTTGATATATATCTATGTATTGCCCAATAATGGTTGTGTACAATAGGACAGTCGGTTGTCCCTAAAGAACACCATTCGACTATGAATAGGCTGAAATGAGAATTCAAATATTATTACTGTTGTGAAGGGCCAGATTAAACCGAATATATATATTTATTTATATATATATATTTAATTGTATTTGTATATTCTCTAATATTCCCTGATATCCCTTGTATATTCCTTGTACAATATGCATTGAATATCCATTCTAGCCTACTGAACATCCCATAATAGTCTCCATTCTACTATTGGTCGAGACCTTGGTGCCAGGCTGCCATATCCCCCAGACCCAGTTCAAACGTACCGCTCAACATGTACGAACAAGTCCTAGTTCCGCGTAGGAATCTGGCTACCGCACCACTAATGGGACTATTTGTTCATAGTGCGTATATATACTGCGCTACTAAAGTAGGACTTCCCTTTTCAGTCCAGTTTCTTACCCTCCAATAGAGTGACAGACGTAAAGCCTCCCCGCGACGCCACGTGTGGGAGTAAGGCCAAGTTCGGCCTACCTTCGGTATTGAGACATCGTGTATATTAATATTTGAATAGTCATATTTGGCACTATATCGTCGAGTTGGACGTAGTCTATTAAGCTAATAATAGTCTGTTAATATATAGTGCTTCGTGCGGTGAGAATACTACCGTAGTCAGCACCCCATCGTTTCGGGCAGAAAACTGGCTGCTTATTCAGGATGATCGACCCCATGTGAGATTGCACCCGAGGAGCCCCAGAGCCGACGAGCGAGTGGACCTGTATACCGGATTATTCTACCGACGACAGCCCGCCTTCCCAGGCACGGATTATGCTTTGTATACGTTGATTATTCCATGGATAAAGACCCCCGACACTGCCGTGTGTTGGAACCCCCCCCCCCTGGAGAGGACGCAAGGTGAGGAGACGCTCTGCAAGACGAGGTCGCTTCACGTCTCTCCTCCGTGGACCGGAGGACGCCGGCCCACAAAGAGTCCACCTGCTTTCATCTGTGGTCCAAGGATCGCCGGCGCATTGAACGGCACTACAGTGGGTTCACCTGGGATACCCTTGGCCGGATGAGGCAGCCGGACTCTACCCCCCCCCCCCCCTTCCTACTCCTGTCGGCTTACAAGCGACTGGATTAACCCCCCCTAGTGTATCCAGTCTATAATCATTAAAGTATCATTGCTGTTATTCCTTAACTATTCCAGGTCGTATATGTACCACCTGCGCCTTCAGAGATTGGACATTCTCTATTGATATACCGACGAATACTCTTGCCATAAAAGTGCATACTAATTCCCATTCATAAATGTGATTGATTTGATTAAGTGCTTGCTCTACACACCATCGCTGTGTAGAAATAAAGACCTATTTCTAATTCGTACATTTGTGTTGGATCCGTTTCATCTACGTGACAGTGTTCATCATAATATATTTATGCCGAGTACTGGGTGGCCGAATATTAAGTACAAAGGTAGTGGTAGTAAGTATCATATCTAGTAATACAGTCAGGGAATTGTACCCCTCAGTTACAATTGGTCCTTCGATCCGGAGGGTAATTAGTGTAATATTAATATAGTGTTATTAATATTGAAATGGCCTATGATGAACACTCCACGAAACGATCCTCCTAACCAACGCCCGCAGCGCGAACGACGGCTCCCTCAGTACTTAGAGGCTTACGCTGTCAGTCAACAACCTAGTCTTCTACTAACAGTAAACGCGGTAAAACTAGAAAGTAAAAGTATGTCTAACCCCAACGCCCAGACTACCCCGACCATAGAGGCCCCTACGGGTTCTAATGTAACTGACCAAGTTCACGGTGGGGACCAGTGGGAACCAGACATGACTTCACACCCCGCCAGTACTGAAGAAGTAGTCCCCGATGAGTCCCGGGAGGAATACAACGCTACCGAGAGAGAACTCGGCACGGAAGAAGACGGGGAGAGCACCGTGGAGATAGAGCTCCAAGGCTCCGCAAGGAGTACCCCGAGGGAAGGCTCCCCTATACAACCGCCTTCTCCCAGCGAGGCAGAGAGGACCCTACAGCAGGCCTTCCTCATCAGCCTGAACGCCGCTGCTGAACGCGACCGACTGCAGATCCAGCAGCGGAGCGAAGAAGAGCATATACGTCTAGAAATAAGACGCATTCAGAGGGAAGAGAATGTGGCCCGAGACCGAGCAGACAGCCAGCGAGCAGCTGCTGGTGCTCTACGGGACGCAGAGCGCGACAGACAGCAAGCGCAACTAATAGAACAGCTGATCAGACGGACAACACCCTCTCCCTCCGCCAGAGGCTCCAGGAACTCGTCTAGACACACCTCCAGGGCGGCATCCCCTAGCCGAGTAAACAACCCTGAACTTGACCAACAGACGAGGTCTATACCCCCCACAGACCACCTCCCCCCACCGGTCCAAGCGAGACCTAGCAACCGGGAAGGAGCAGCATATCCTGTGGAGAGGCTAAACCAGAGACTACAAGCACTGGATGACCTAACTGAAGACGAAGAGGAAGAGGAGGAGAACCACGCCCGACGACAGCACAGTACTCTACCGGACCAGGAGGTCCGGTACAGCCCAGGCTATACTCCCGCGGAGCTGCGCTACAGACCCCCGACTCTATACCCGGGTGAGCACGACGCACGACCCGCACCGAGGAACAGCACCTGGACAAGCGGGCCATGGTACACTGCCGGTACCAGCCCATACCAAGGAGCGGGAGGAGACTCGCCTAGGAGGCCTCTCCCCCAACGCTCGCCGATGTATCCACAGTCAGCGTCATACATTGGCACGCCTATGGTACCCGACTTCACCCAAGAGAACCGGGCCCAGTATACAGAACTCCGCATGTGTCTGGAGACCATGTTGGTGGATGTATTGGATGAACGCCATAAATACGCCATCCTACTGAAGCACTTAAAGGTACCCCGCGCACATAATATAGCGCTCGCCTACGCGACTTCCACCACCCCATACACAGCAGCGCTGGTAGCATTGGACCAGAGGTATGGGCGCATATGGGATTACGTGATCCAGGAGATCCGACACATCGACCGCTTACCCCCAGCAATAGACAATCGAGCACTGGACGACCTGTCCATCAGAGTGCAGTCCCTGGTAGGGATGTTGGGAGCGCAGAGAGAGAAGGGGAGGCATGAACTTTACGCCAACTCAAATGTGGAAAGGATCTTGGAGAAGCTGCCGCCCGCTCGACAGGAGCGTTTTAGGCGGCAGAGAGACCACCGAGACCCGAACGGCCCCGAACCGAACCTCCTCGATCTAGCAGACTTCCTGGCGAGAGAAGTCAGCAGCCTACGGCTAGATACATTCGGACGGAGCACCCCTGGCTCCAGAGAAGGAACCAGACGACTAAATGATGGAAGAAGATCGGTGACTGTGATGCACCAATCGGAGTCAGTACCGAGCAGCAGGAGCCACAGTACCCCCTCCAGAACGGAGAAGTGGAAGATAGTGTGCCCCTACTGTGAGAAAGAACACTGGCTAGCGCAATGTGACTCCTTCCCCAAGCTGAACGCGGAGGAAGCAAGTCAATGGATAAAGTCCAACAAGCGCTGTTTTCGCTGTGCGCGCTCACACATGGCAGCCGAATGCCGCTTAAAGAAAAGGTGCACCAAGTGCGATGGAGCCCATCTGGACATACTTCACGACAGTAACAGACGGCGCCCTTCACCCGCACCATCCAGCAGCAAAGCGAGCGTCATGTACATCGATCCCGCCAGCAGCAGTGGAGCCCGAGTACTCCTAAAAGTAGTGCGTGTGACACTAAGCTACCAGAATAAAGTCCTGGACACTTACGCCGTCCTCGATGACGGGTCAGAGAAGACCCTTCTGCTCGCCTCCGCTGCGGCCCAGCTAGGGCTGCGGGGAAGCGAAACCCAAATGACAATTCGGACAATAAGACGAGATTTGAAGACGATAAAGGGCGAGAATGTCTCATTTTCTATCGCAGCAAGCGGCCAGCCTGAGCGACGGTACCAGATTACAGACGCTTTCACCAGCCAAGAAATAGGACTGTCGCGGTACACATACCCCGTCGCCAAGCTGATGGAGAAATATGCACATCTGCGCAAGTTACCGATCCCGCTCATAGACAATGCTATGCCGACCCTGTTGATAGGCTCCGACCATGCAGACCTCATTGTCCCGATAGACCGGGTTTATACCGGACCCCGAGGCTGTCCTGCAGCAGTCGAGACCCGTTTGGGATGGACTCTCCAAGGCCCGCTCGCCAAATCTCTCAACCGAAGTACAGCCACTAGATGTCTCCACTCCCGAGTCACGGAGGGAGAAACCGCACTCCTGCAACACGTAGAGCGGCTATGGACCTTGGAACAAATGCCCTTTAAGAACGGAAAGAAAGACATTCGCTCTAAAGATGACATTTACGCCATTCACCTCCTCGAGACAGGGACCAAGAGAGTCCCGGTCAACGGCGTGTTGAGATACGCCACGCCACTCCTGCGGCGAGAAGGAATGCCTACTTTCCACGCCAAGACAGACGCCACAGAACGGTACCTGCTGAACACGGAGCGGCGCTTAGCCAAGAACCCCGCCCAAGAGAGTGTATACCGCGCTGAGATTGAGAAGCTCATCACAGCGGGACACGTCACAAAGATGGACATTAAAGAGGCTGACCAGACCACTGAATCGTGGTACGTGCCTCACCACAAGGTCCATCACAACGGTAAAGACCGCATAGTATTTAACTGCAGCTACCAGATCGGATCCCAAAATCTGAATAAAGAGTTACTGCCCGGTCCCACACTCGGCCCCTCCCTACTCGGCGTTCTACTCCGCTTCCGCCAGGAAAAGGTGGCCATCAGCGGGGACATTAAAGGAATGTTCCTGCAGGTGAGATTAGTAGAGGAGGACAAGCCCCTGTTACGGTTCCTATGGAGAGAGAAGCCAGGAGATGAGCACCCAGCCATCTACCAATGGGAAGTCCTCCCCTTCGGAACGACGTGCAGCCCCTGCTGTGCTAAATTTGCACTACAGAAACATGTAGCAGAGGACCCAGCAGCGGACGAAGAGGTCCGACACAGCGTAAAGAACAGCTTCTACGTAGACAACTGTCTACAAAGCCTTTCAACCCAGGAAGAAGCCGAGGCTCTCCTGATTAAACTCCGCGCCTCATTGATCAAAGGCGGCTTTGATCTCAGGCAGTGGGCCAGCAGCGATCCGCAAGTACTGCGCAGCCTCTCCTCCGAGGACAAGGCAGCCAGCAGCGAGACCTGGATGGCTACAATCCCGGGAGAAGCCCAGGAGATGACCCTGGGATTGGTGTGGCGATTCAAAACAGATTCGCTTCACTACAGACACAAGCCCATGACTACGGAGCAGGGAAGGCCGGCGGCGGCGCCGACCACCAGACGGAGTGTGTACACAACACTCGCCCGACAATATGACCCGCTAGGATGTATTCTACCGTACACCACCAGGGCAAAAATGATTGTACGAGCATTGTGGGACAAGGACCAGGGCTGGGACGACCCCATTCCCGCACACCTTGTATCCACCTGGAGAGAGTGGGAGATGGAGCTCCACTCACTCCCAGGCGTTAATATGCGCCGAAGCTACTTCCCACCCACGGTGAGGCCAGAGACATGTAAAATGGACTTACACGTCTTCAGTGATGCCTCAGAGGTCGCATACGGATCAGTAGCCTACTTGCGGGCCCAAGAAAAGGGGGGAGAGATCTACACAGCATTTGTCCTCGCCCGCTCGAGAATAGCCCCACGCAAGCAACAATCTATCCCACGTCTAGAGCTCTGCGCAGCCCTAGCCGGAGCGCACCTAGCCACACTCATCCAACGTGAGCTCACCATACCGGTGTCTAGAACAATCCTGTGGTCAGATTCCACGACAGTACTCGCCTGGATCAAATCGGACTCATGCAAGTACAAAGTCTTCGTGGGAGTCAGAGTCACCGAGATTCAAGACTTAACCGAAGAGTTAACCGGAGAAACAGAGTGGCGCTACGTTGATACAAAACAGAACCCAGCTGACGTCATCACCCGGGGAATGCCCCTGGATGACCTCACCCGTCGCAATGTCTACAGCGACGGCCCAGCATTCCTAAAGCTCCCGGAAGGAGAGTGGCCCACGCCTATCCCGAGGGAAGCCAGTCAGGAGGAGGCTGAGAATAAGAAGCCTGTGTTCTGTGGATTGAGCACTGTTATCTGCCCAGTTACCCCCAACACACTCCTGATGGGGCGGCTAGATCCTGCATTACCCCAGACAATGTACCGGCCTGAAGAAGCGAACGGCCGACGAATGTGGAGGTACAGCCAAGTATTAGCCGACAAGTTTTGGAGCAGTTTCCTACTGCACTACCTACCGTCTCTACAGACCCGCCAGAAGTGGGTAAAGGAGAGAGACAATTTGACAGAAGGAACAGTCGTCATGATTATTGATCAATCACTGCCCAGAGCTATGTGGCCGGCCGGCCGCGTAAGCAAAGTGATCACCGGTGCCGACGGCAAGGTCCGAGCAGCTGAAGTGCTTGTCCAGGGTCGCACTTACACCCGTCCCGTGGCGAGGCTCATAGAACTGCCCCGACTCCCAGACACAATCGATGATGACCATGACCCTATAACCCTATGACTTTGTGAAGTTGACTGACCCCTACAGCAAACCCTTATATGTAAATAGACAACGCGATTAATCTGTCTCTGCTTAACTGATTAGGTCTGGGACCAATCAGGGGGTGGCTGTTGTGAAGGGCCAGATTAAACCGAATATATATATTTATTTATATATATATATTTAATTGTATTTGTATATTCTCTAATATTCCCTGATATCCCTTGTATATTCCTTGTACAATATGCATTGAATATCCATTCTAGCCTACTGAACATCCCATAATAGTCTCCATTCTACTATTGGTCGAGACCTTGGTGCCAGGCTGCCATACCCCCCAGACCCAGTTCAAACGTACCGCTCAAGACCCAGTTCAAACGTACCGCTCAACATGTACGAACAAGTCCTAGTTCCGCGTAGGAATCTGGCTACCGCACCACTAATGGGACTATTTGTTCATAGTGCGTATATATACTGCGCTACTAAAGTAGGACTTCCCTTTTCAGTCCAGTTTCTTACCCTCCAATAGAGTGACAGACGTAAAGCCTCCCCGCGACGCCACGTGTGGGAGTAAGGCCAAGTTCGGCCTACCTTCGGTATTGAGACATCGTGTATATTAATATTTGAATAGTCATATTTGGCACTATATCGTCGAGTTGGACGTAGTCTATTAAGCTAATAATAGTCTGTTAATATATAGTGCTTCGTGCGGTGAGAATACTACCGTAGTCAGCACCCCATCGTTTCGGGCAGAAAACTGGCTGCTTATTCAGGATGATCGACCCCATGTGAGATTGCACCCGAGGAGCCCCAGAGCCGACGAGCGAGTGGACCTGTATACCGGATTATTCTACCGACGACAGCCCGCCTTCCCAGGCACGGATTATGCTTTGTATACGTTGATTATTCCATGGATAAAGACCCCCGACACTGCCGTGTGTTGGAACCCCCCCCCCTGGAGAGGACGCAAGGTGAGGAGACGCTCTGCAAGACGAGGTCGCTTCACGTCTCTCCTCCGTGGACCGGAGGACGCCGGCCCACAAAGAGTCCACCTGCTTTTATCTGTGGTCCAAGGATCGCCGGCGCATTGAACGGCACTACAGTGGGTTCACCTGGGATACCCTTGGCCGGATGAGGCAGCCGGACTCTACCCCCCCCCCCTTCCTACTCCTGTCGGCTTACAAGCGACTGGATTAACCCCCCCTAGTGTATCCAGTCTATAATCATTAAAGTATCATTGCTGTTATTCCTTAACTATTCCAGGTCGTATATGTACCACCTGCGCCTTCAGAGATTGGACATTCTCTATTGATATACCGACGAATACTCTTGCCATAAAAGTGCATACTAATTCCCATTCATAAATGTGATTGATTTGATTAAGTGCTTGCTCTACACACCATCGCTGTGTAGAAATAAAGACCTATTTCTAATTCGTACATTTGTGTTGGATCCGTTTCATCTACGTGACAGTGTTCATCATAATATATTTATGCCGAGTACTGGGTGGCCGAATATTAAGTACAAAGGTAGTGGTAGTAAGTATCATATCTAGTAATACAGTCAGGGAATTGTACCCCTCAGTTACAATTACCACATAATTAATGGGCTTAATGGGGCACTTCATCAATCACTATTCTGGTTTTGGTTGAGCTGTGGTTCTGGTTCAGTCCATTTGGGGTACAGCACACTCTTGAGTACACGCATGCACGCACACGGACACAGACACACGTGAACATGTCAGTATTATAATGTTAATGCGTTTGTTTGTTTGTTTATTGTGTGTCTGAAAGGGATGGGTTGTTTCTGGGGTGCGGAGAGGAAGTTCTGGAGCCAGAAGGGAGTTGACTCCACCCAGGTGGGCTATGCCGGAGGCCACACTCCAAACCCCTCCTACCATGAGGTCTGCACAGGTAACACAGATAGACAGACGCCATCTATGAGATACCATCAGCAAATCCTGCTAAAAAGGAACCATAGGAAGATTTGCTTGCGTTACATCAACATGAGCTTTACAAAACTGTCATGGAATGTAACTCCTCCACTTCCTGTATTGACCCTATACCCACAGCAGCATTTTAAGCGAATATTTGAGAGTATTTCAAGCCAATGTCCTAAAGATTATAAATACATAATTTCTGACTAGTGTTGGGTATCGAACTCTGTAATTGTATGGGTACCGACCGAATTACGTCAGTACTACCAAGTACTGATTCACGTTAGATCAATCGGTGCCACATTTCGGTACCTAAGACCATTTAGAAGATCAGAATTCCAATGATGCACAATTGTCATTTCATAATGGACACAGAGAAGCCTCTCTCTCTCTCTCTCTCTCTCTCTCTCTCTCTCTCTCTCTCTCTCTCTCTCTCTCTCTCTCAGGTAGGACAGGTCACAGTGAGGTAGTGAGAGTGGTTTATCACCTAGACCAGATCAGCTTCTCCAGCCTGCTCAAAGTCTTCTGGGAGAGCCACAACCCTTCACAAGGTATACACACACACACACACACACACACACACACACACACACACACACACACACACACAAAATCTTTGGAACATGTTTATTAGTTTATTAGGACTCCATGATGTCACACATGGGGGAAGACATCTTTAATAGTTATCTGAAGCTGTCAACACCTTCTTAACTTACCGTGACTGTTTGTGCCCTTAGGGATGCGACAGGGGAACGATGTTGGAACAGCTTACCGGTCTGTAATTTACACCTCCTCCAAGGAACAGCTAGAGCAGGCCTTGGCTTCCAAAGACCAATATCAGAAGGTACAGTCAGACCTCCATCTCTCCAGTCTAATATCAGAAGGTATAGTCAGACCTCCATCTCTCCAGTCTAATATCATAAGGTATAGTCAGACCTCCATCTCTCCAGTCTAATATCAGAAGGTATAGTCAGACCTCCATCTCTCCAGTCTAATATCAGAAGGTATAGTCAGACCTCCATCTCTCCAGTCTAATATCAGAAGGTACAGTCAGACCTCCATCTCTCCAGTCTAACATCAGAAGGTACAGTCAGACCTCCATCTCTCCAGTCTAATATCAGAAGGTATAGTCAGACCTCCATCTCTCCAGTCTAATATCAGAAGGTATAGTCAGACCTCCATCTCTCCAGTCTAATATCAGAAGGTATAGTCAGACCTCCATCTCTCCAGTCTAATATCAGAAGGTATAGTCAGGACTTCCGGTTTAGCATCAGCATGTAGTGGTCGCATTGGTCACAGCTCCTCTCCCGTTATTTTTATTTTTGCTTCAAAAACCACTTTTTACAACACCATGTGTTTAAACCTCGACGTATATATTAACTGAGATCTTCAACTAACTATATCGACAGAAAGAATGAAGATGCCAGCAAAGAAAGATACACGTGCAGCAGTCAAACTAACTGCAGAGGATCCGCCTGTGGATACGGGCTCCGTGCGGGAAATGGCAGGAGAGATCGAGAAAAAAACAGCTGATATTGTCACCTCTTCCATCGTCCCCGCCACCTCATCCGATATAGAGTCTCTTGCTAAGCTAATAAAGATCTTAACCGATAAGGTTGATAAGGTTGGCGCTAAGGTTGAGAAGGTTGACGCTAAGGTTGATAAGGTTAACGCTAAGGTTGACGCTATCAAAGAATCTATCGAATCCAAAATCGAAGATTTAAAAGCAGCGGCTGCAGAACAAACCGAACGCACTACTGTAGTTGAAGCCACCTTGGGTGAACACACACTGAGATTCATTAGGGGCGATGGGGCTTTACATGACGGCATCGTGGGACTAACGGAGAAGATAGATGAGGTCAACGGGAAGCTAACGGATACGATATATGAAAACAACGAGAAGCTAACAGCTAAGATATTCGAAATCGAACGTCATTCCCGTAGATTTAATATCCGTATAGTGGGACTGGATGAATCAGTTGACTGCACAAACGACTCGTTCGCGACAGTGTTGGCTCAAATTCTAGGACCAGATATCCTCTACACCAGTGATTCCCAACCTGGGGTCCGCGGACCCCCTGGGGGTCCGCCAGGGGGCGCAGGGGGTCCGCCAGACCACAGATGATTTGAGGTTTTCTTTTTTTTTTGAGAGAGAGAAATATTTAATTAGCATATTTTTATCATCAGAAGCATGAATAGTCTCTCCACTACAATAAAAAATAAAGATAAATAAATAAACACCTAGACATGATTTTTGAACGTTAACAGTAGGCTACCAGGTAGCCGCTAAAACGTGAATCAGTTGACTATCACTTTCTGTAGCTAGCCTAGCACGCTAGTTAACTTTCTCGGCTCGTCTGCAGTCAGCCGCCAGAGGCGAAAATGTGTGACAAACGAAAAGGAGATGACGGCAGCTCATCTGCAAAAAAAGCAATCGCGAAAATTACATCACCATGGGCTTCACTGAGGGACCAGACAAACGACCTGAGTGTGTGATTTGTGGAGAAAAGTTGGCAAACTCGAGCCTGAAGCCCAGCAAGCTGAAGAGACATCAGGCGTCTAAGCACCCAGAAACCGTTGGGAAGGATCCGGACTTTTTTCGGAGGAAAGAACAGTCTCTCAAGGCGAACAAGCCTGTTGATTTTAGAGTAGCGTGGAGCAGGGGTGGCAGTGATTTACAGAAGGCTACCGAAGCCTCCTTTGAGTGTTCGCTTTTAATTGCAAAAGCAAAGAAACCGCACAATATTGGCGAGCAGCTCATCAAACCAGCCTGCATCAAAATGGTTTAGAAACTGTGCGGCCCACAGGTGGCGGATAAACTAAAATCAGTACCACTCTCGAACAATGTAGTGAAAGACCGAATTGATGTCAAGTGATTGCGAGCAGCAGCTGTCAGAAAAGCTTAGAAAGGGTCCATTTGCCATACAACTTGATGAAACTACAACTGTCGCAGACGAGGCTGTGCTCATCGTTTATGTGCAATATATCGAAAATGAGGATCTGAAGCAGGACATTCTCATGTCAGTCAACCTTACTACCACCACTCGAGGTGAGGATATTTTTACTGCAGTGGATTCTTACTTCATTCAACATAAATGCAAACCGTTCACCATTAGGGCCTGATTTGAGAGGATGAATACAGGATTTGAATATTGGCCAACATTTTTAAATACATATGGTGCAAGATGAGATTTGTTGATTGAAGGCACAAGTCAAAGAAGCATAGTGGGTCTAATTATGATGCATATGTCTGTGTATAAGCAGATTGTTATTAAAATGAAAAAAAAGTATTAAAATGACAAAAAAAAGTATTTTATGGTATTTTATTAGGAGTTTATGGTATTTTATTTTTATTTTTTTTGTCAGGTGACTGAACTTAGAAGCAGGCCAGGACAGTGTTTCTAGTTGTATTCTAAAATTCTATTCTATTGTATTCTAAAATGTGACTATATGGTTTTATATTAACTTAATAAATAAACAAAAACGAAAAATCTACTTATTTCAACGAACATTTCAAACTAAATAACAGATTATGCACATAAAACGCTGAAAACAACCGAAGCAACAATAGTATTTTAATGAGGCTATTATTATTATCATTATTATTTTGCAACAAGTTAGCCCTCTCATAAATAGCACATATAAATGAATAACTAACTTGAACTAACTTAATAGGATTGAAGTGATATTTGGCTTAAAAAATCGGTCGCCTGGCAAAAAAAAAAAAAAAAGAAAAAGCCTGACGATGTGCATTGGGCCGCGGCTCTCTGACGCCTTATTTTCTGGGCCCTGGCCTGAAAAGTTTGGGAACCCCTGCTCTACACCACCTGCTATAGTGGATCAGCGCTACAGAATTGGCATCCGAAACGACAACAACAATAAATCGAGGGTGATTATTGCTAGCCTACGTCAAACTGGAATAAGAGATACGATTATCCGTGCGGCACGAAAGAAGAGGGGAACTCTGCTACACAACGGGAAACTAGTGTATTTCTACGAGGATTTTTGCCGCGAGGTTGTATCCCTACGAGCCCGTTACAAGTCAGTGATGTCTCAGCTTTTTGAGAAAAAATTACAACCTATACTACGCTACCCAGCTAATCTTTCCATCATGGATAAAAATGGAAAAAGGCTCCGGCTCTACTCGACTGAAGACGCAGAGGATTACATGAGGGACCCACAACGCGGAGGAGGCTAAGTCTTATTCATATTTTTTTTATCTTTTTTTGATAACTTCGTTATAACTTAGACACCAAAAACGGCATCAAACAAGCTTTGATAACATTGATGTAGGAATAGGTTAATATGTGACGCTAGATACTATATTTTTGTAAAGGTTCGCTGTTTGGGCCCGCTAGATTTATGGGTTTTGTGCAAGTGATGATTTTTTGTTGACATTTTGGAATACTCTGGACTTTTTCAACGCTCGGTGTCATAGTGGAATATACTGGAATAATATCACTCTATGGCATGCAGAATGCCCTGGAACATAAACAACAGTTTGTGACCATACACAAGAATCATATCCGGAAGAACAACAGCCTTCACAGCGGAATACTGCCCACCCCTGTTTGGGGGATGAACTGCATACACGTATTTAAAAACCTTCCTTTTCATCTAGGTGTTTAAGCTTGGCAAAGTTATTTTAAGATTTAAGCAGATGTTCTCCACTTTTTGAGATTTCTATAATTTTGTTCTATACATCTTTTTTATTCTTCTGTGTGTTTTAACCTATACATGTTAGTATAAGGTTTAAGTGAATATACTATGATAATTGAGGCATATTTTTTATTTTTATTTTATTATTTTAACAGGAGAGTGGCTAGGCCACGGGTGACATTCTATTAAGGTAGAATTAAGAGTTTTAGATCCTATGGCAATTTGCATAGGAAAGTTAAGGATAAATGGCTCATTCTGGGCTGACTGGTCGTGTAAGGGAGGGAGGGAGGGGGGAATAGGGGATTATATGTATATGTTTTCAGGCTCGGCTCTCAACAGGACCTCAATAATTGGATATATATCTATTGTGAATTGGTACTCCATACGAATTATACACAAGAATACAACAACATGTTTAGATTATGGCTAGTTTGAATATAATGATTTGGAATACTGGGGGACTAAACAAACAACATAAACGCAAAAGCGTGCTTACACTGATGAAAAACAAACAGGTTGATGTGGCTTTTTTAAGCGAAACGCACTTATTAGTGGATGACAATGTAATGCTAGCGGACAAAATATATCATAACATTAGCTACTCATCTTTTGGAACGAGATCCCGTGGGGTTGCTATAGTCGCGAAACGGAAGTTGAATATTGAATTGTTGGACGTATGGTCTGATGTGGATGGTCGAGTAACCATAGCTAAAATAGAATACAGTAACAGGAAAATCGTGTTGGGATCTTTACGACGCTAACTTCTACGCTACACTCACTAGAGCAATGTTGAACCTTCCCGAGTATTCATTTATAATTGGCGCGGATTTTAATGCTATTTGGGATCCTGTGATGGATAAATCTAATCCCACCATTTCCAATGATCAGAAACATGCATCTAATGCACTAAAGGATTGGGCCAAGAATACAGGTGTAAATGACCTATGGCGATTACTCAACCCAACGGCCCGAGAGTACTCTTTTCGCTCTGCAAGACTCAAGACATTTTCCAGAATAGATTATGTTTTTGCATCTCCAAGACTATTTGATAACTATGACGTGGAAAGGAAATGGTGCCCAGATCACAGATATTTACTCCTGAAAGGTTCATTTGGTAGACTGTCATCCCGAGCCCCAAGATGGCGATTTAACTCGACACTGCTGAAAAACAATGAATACATTATACAATTCAAAGTTGAACTTAAATTCCTGCGGAGTAATGCGGATTCGGTACAGGACCCCAGAATGTTATGGATGTCGGTAAAGGGTTTTATCAAGGATTACACCACAGGCTTTGCCTCCAACCTACGCAAGAATCGTTGTTCAAAATTGGTAGAGCTGGAAACGCTTTACTCGTCGTTATTCTCTTCTTTACAATACAACTACTCGGTTCGATTGGAGTCTCAAATTAATGTGTTAAAAAAAGAGATTAACTCTATTTTAAGACAACAATCTGAATTTCAAATACGTAGCACAAGACAACATTATTACTTTCATGGTTCTAAACCAAGTCACCTACTAGCTATGAAGATACGATCCAACGCAAAATTTGCAGATATCCCTACCATTAAGGACCAACAAGGACTTGTTACAGACCCCAAAAAAATTAACGAGACTTTCAAAGAGTTTTACTCCAACTTGTACAAATCAGAAATGGTTTTCGATCAAAATAAACTGGATACATTTCTTAATCAAATTAACCTACCTAAACTCTCAATGGAAGACGCTAAACAGTTAGATACACCTATTACATTAGAGGAACTTAGGGAGGCTATATTTGAAATGCAAATTGGTAAGGCTCCTGGTTGGGATGGTATACCACCAGAACTGTACCTCTCATGTTGGGATGTAATTGGACCCCTATTACTTGATATGATTTTATACTCAATCAAAGAGGGGAACTTCCCCAGGGACGTCAATATGGCACTCATATCTGTTCTCCTTAAAAAGGACAAAGAACCCACCGAATGTGGTAGTTATAGACCCTTAAGTCTCCTCGGAACCGATCTCAAGCTGTATTCTAAGGTACTAGCCATCAAACTTCAAAAGCATATGACATCTTTAGTTCATCCTGATCAGACTGGCTTCATAAAAGGCCGCCTGATCACGGATAATATAAGACGGTTACTACATGTATTAGACGCCAGCAAGGATGCCATTCCACCTACAGCTGTATTATCCTTGGATGCGATGAAAGTTTTTGATAGGTTGGAATGGTCTTATTTATGGGCAGTACTCGGAAGGATGGGGTTAGGAAACGGATTCATTAATATGATAAAAGTATTATACAAAGACCCATCGGCCATGATTATAACAGGTAAATTCACCTCCTCACTCTTTCCTGTGTCGCGCTCGTCCAGACAGGGTTGCCCTATTAGTCCCGGACTATTTGCTCTATCCTTAGAGCCTTTAGCACAGTATATAAGACAATCCCAATCCATAGAGCCAATCTCAATTAAGGGCACACAGTATCATATTAGTTTATATGCGGACGACGTAATATTGTTCATGCAAAACCCTACCACCTCACTGCCTCATTTTCTCAAGCTGATTTATGATTTTGGCAATCTATCGGGATTTAGGATAAACTGGCCAAAGTCGGCCTTCCTCCCACTTAATGTCTCTGCGAAGACTACAATCCTTCCATCAAGTATACCAATGGTAGAACACTTTAGATGTCTTGGAGTTGAAATATTCCCTACTATATGCCAAACGGTGAAGTATAATTATACAAGACTCCAAGATAGGATCACAAATGACTTTGACAGGTGGTCAAAACTTAAAAACTCAGTACAGGCCAGAGTATCAATAGTTAAGATGGATGTTTTACCTAGAATCAACTTCTTTAGTTCAATGTTACCGTTACCCCCCCCCCCCCCCCCCCCCCCCTGCTGGTTACTGGAAAAAATTACACACACATATACATTTATTTGGAACAACAAACCTCCACGAATAAAAAGATTTCCAGACTTCTACCACTATTTTAAAGCGTTCTCTTTAAGACCACTGATCACCTGGTTTGATTCTCAAGCATCTGTATCCTGGAGAACATTAGAAGAAAACATAGTGGCACCACATAGACTGCAGGATATAGTATACACCAAATTATCAATTAAGCAATGCGAGTTGAAATTTGGTCCTCTTATTACACATGTGATTCGGATATGGCGTGACACACAGAACAAATTTACTAACCAACATAAATGGCATAGCCATTCTCCCCTATTCAATAACAATGCACTCCTTATTGCACAACGACCTATCAGATATCCCAAATGGGAAAAGCAGGGCATACATACATTGGGAGATATCTTCAACGAACTGGGTTTCTGTAGCTATCATGAAATTTATAACAAATTTAACCTCACCAGCTCCACTTATTATTTCTATATACAGTTATTAGCAACTTTGAAGGCTCATGTAGTCCCATTAAAGATACCACTTGAGCAGCACAGATATCACAAATTCTTCTATGAAAGGGAGACATCGAGAGGCTTCGTATCAGACTTTTATCATCACTTACTTACGTCTTCGTATGGAATCCTCCCCCTAGACTGAGTCTGGAGGAGGGATATACCAGACTTGGAAGTGGATTTTGATTGGCAAGAAGTCCGGGCAAACGTTCGACTAGCGTCACGCAACCCGGATCATCAACAGATTAATCTTAATTATATTCATAGGACTTACCTGACTCCTATAAGATTGAACCGAATGGGGCTTAAACAAGACTCTCTATGCTCCTTGTGTTTAAGGGGTGATATCGGTACATTTATACATATGTACTGGGAATGCCCCCCTGTTAAGATATTGTGGGAAGAAGTAACCACGCAATTATCAGAATTTTTATTTCTGACCATACCTGTACTGCCTTCTGTATTGTTGTTGAATGATGTTTCTCAGTTAGCAGCCTCTATACAGCTAAAGAGACTAATTTTGTCCAGTTTTACGTCTGCTAAAAAGCTGATAGCATCACGCTGGATTCAACCGGATAAAATGTGCCTGAAGGTATGGGTTCTTAGTTTACTTATCTCGATGTGATTTATCTAGAGATATCTACAGCAAGAATTTTAGGTGTCAATGAAGCCAGCATTGCAATCTGGTTAGAAGTGGTGGAGAGAATAAAGGTTAGCATATGAATTGTAATCCTTGGTTAGAAACGAAATAATGGATGGATTATCCAAGGGGGGTCCTGAGGGGGGGGGGGAAGAAGAGCGAGTGTAGCCGGTGTGATCTTACTGCGTTGTGTTTATTTTGATTCAACCCCTGTTAAGGGATCACCCTGAGTGGGAGTTGAACCCCGGTCTCCCGCGTCGCGGGCGGCATCACAGACCACTGTACCAAGAGGTGAATTCACTTCTTGCTACTGGGTCTGGATGCCTCTGGGGAGTGAGTTTACTTGCAGTACCGCTTAACGTCCACAGCCACTTCACTACTTGTACCTCGTGACTGTGGATAGACTGCGGTACCTCCGTTACACGAGCAAGAGCATAATTATGTATGTATTGTATTGTATTGCAAGTATTATGTATATATCTCGTAAACTACATTTATATTGATTCAAATACTGGAATGTATAATCCTGTGATTTATTGTGGATATTTACTGTTAATGCTTGTGTGTCTAGTTTTATGTCATGTCAAAAAAATTATAAAGAAATGTGTTCACAGAAGGTATAGTCAGACCTCCATCTCTCCAGTCTAATATCAGAAGGTATAGTCAGACCTCCATCTCTCCAGTCTAATATCAGAAGGTATAGTCAGACCTCCATCTCTCTAGTCTAATATCAGAAGGTACAGTCATACCTCCATCTCTCTAGTCTAATATCAGAAGGTATAGTCAGACCTCCATCTCTCTAGTCTAATATCAGAAGATACAGTCAGACCTCTACCTCTCTTGTCTAATATCAGAAGGTATAGTCAGACCTCTACCTCTCCAGTCTAATATCAGAAGGTATAGTCAGACCTCCATCTCTCTAGTCTAATATCAGAAGGTATAGTCAGACCTCTACCTCTCCAGTCTAATATCAGAAGGTATAGTCAGACCTCCATCTCTCTAGTCTAATATCAGAAGGTATGGTCAGACCTCCATCTCTCTAGTCTAATATCAGAATGTATAGTCATTATCTTCTCTTCTCTTCTCTTCATTTTTCTTCTCTTCATTTCTCGTCTCTTCTCTTCTCTTCTCTTCTCTTCTCTTCTCTTCTCTTCTCCTCTCTTCTCTTCTCTTCTCTTCTCTTCTCCTCTCTTCTCCTCTCCTCTCATATTCTCCACTCCTATATTCCCCTATCCTCTCCTCTTCTCTCCTATCCTGTCCCTGAACCAACATCTTCTCAGATGGGGTGCCTGAACCAAAATCTTCTCAGATGGGGTGCCTGAGACAAAATCGTATCAATGTGGGTCTGCAGCCTAATGAGTAACAATTCGGGGTTGGACCAAGATAATCTCTTTCCCTCCATTACTGTACCTCCCTCTCTCCATCTCTCTTAATTTGTTTCTGCCTGTTCTGTCTATTTCTCTTTCTCTCTCTTATTTCTGCCTGCTGAGACATCTGTTCTGCAAAGCAGTAGGGTGTGTTTCCATGGACACAGATGGAGAGGATAGATGAGGGTATGTTACCATGGAATCAGAAGGAGATGAGGGTATGTTACTATGGAAACAGAAAGAGAGGAGGGATGAGGGTGTGTTACCATGGATACAGAAGGAGAGGAGGGATGAGGGTATGTTACCATGGAAACAGAAAGTGAGGAGGGATGAGTGTGTGTTACTATGGATACAGAAGGAGAGGAGGGATGAGGGTGTGTTACCATGGACACAGAAGGAGAGGAGGGATGAGGGTATGTTACCATGGAAACAGAAGGAGTGGGAGGATGTGGGAGGGGGAGGTGATTGGGGGAGGTTAATGCTTCTATTCTTTTCTCCTCTCTCTTCTCCTCATCTCTTCTCTAATTTCTTCTCTTCTCTTCCCTTCTCATTTATCATTTCCTCTCTTCTTTCCTCTCCTCTCTTCTCTCCTATCCTCTCTTCTCTTCTCTCTTTTCTTCTCCCATCTCCTCTCCTCTTCTCTTCTCTTCTCTTCTCTTCTCTTCTCTTCGCTTCTCTTCTCTTCTCTCATGCCTTCTCTTCTCATCTCTCCTTCTCTCTCCTCTCCTCTCCTCCCCCCTCCTCTCATCTCATCTCCCCTCCTCTCTTCTCCTGTCCTCTCCCGTCCCATCTTCTCCGCTCCTCTCCCCTCCTTTCCCCTCCTCTCCTCTCCACTGCTCTCCTCTCCTCTCCACTGCTCTCCTCTCCTCTCCACTGCTCTCCTCTCCTCTCCTCTCCACTCCTCTCCTCTCCTCTCCACTGCTCTCCTCTCCTTATGACTTTGTAATTGTCACTTTCACTCCCACTCATTAGGAACATTGGTCCTCATGCTCGGACTTACAAAAAAGCGACAAACTAATTTCTTCGTAACTCCACTTATGAACTTCTCTGGCCGATTTTGGCATTCTCGAATGGTTTCTTATCTGGAATTTGTTCTTAGCTAAGAACAGGATTTTACGAATGTGGAAAAGCAGTCGTAGATACAGTAGGCCAGATTGGTGTCCGGCCGTGTTCTTAACCTCTTCCGCCCGTGCAGTCCGGTGCCGGACCGCAAATGACATCACGCCATAAATCAAGCTCTCCGGACTGTCTGACATAATTATCGTTTTTCTTTTCAAACATATTCAAGAATAAACATCATAACCATGTCACAACAGCAGTTATAATGTATATTCTCATCAATATGTTTGTTTACCAATAGGTTAAAATGTTATTAGTGAGATTTTAGTTTAAATTTCTTTGTTGTTGTGGTCGCGGAAATCAGCCATTTTGAATTACCGGCCGTCGGGGAATGTAGTCATTTTGAGTCATTTTGAGAAGAGGACATCCAGAGCTTTCAATGAGCGTTGGAATTTTTTAAAACTACACTTCCCAAAGGCTTCTAGCTTTCTGCAAGCAAATGACTTCCTGATTATTATTTTAGATTTTTCTTATTACTCTGGATTATATACCACAAAACGGAATGTTATTGGCATATATTGGAGTGCAGTTAGTTTGTCTCCTCTATTTTGAGCATTTAGCAACCATCCGATTTGAAATCAGTTTAAAAATGGCGGAGCTCTTGCAAGAATACAAAACCTACTGTACATACAGTATATTTCATTATCTGTTCTTCATGCACGCCTGGTGATACTAAATCCAAATTGAACTCGGCCACTTGAAAGAGAAGATTTGGCGTAATCCATAAATGTGCGAATTGGCTATAATAAAGTCATTTATAGGCCTGCTATTCTATATTCTATAATAATATTTCAAATTGCATTGGTCCGGATGGGAGAATTCAGTACTGTATTTACAAAACCTTCTGTTTAATCATCTTCCCTTTATTCATTTCCTTAGATCTTTTGTACACATGATCTCAAGAAGGTACTGAACGAGCTCAGTGGCAGTTTTTCATGTCTGGTCATTTTTAGCATGGTGTTATTCACTGTCAAAGATGCAAAGAAAAATCATAATTCATATTCTCCTTTGTTTCATCACAATTTAAGCAAGCCTAGTAATAAACACAATATTTCTGACACTGGGAATACATTCACTGAGGTCCATAGATGTCCCTAGATACCAAGAGCATGCAAATGGACCCTGTAGAAGTGGAGCAATATTCCATTTACTTAGATATGTATTTTAGGCGGATTTTCAGAAAATAGGGCTCCGGGTTTAAGAGATTAAGAGATTAATTTGGGAGAAATCATTGGTGATTGCATTCACGTCGATTCTACAGACATCCTCAGTTTTAAATAATAATAATAATAATAAATACGACAATATTCGTATCATTAACAATTACGTTTTACATTTATAGTAATGATTCAACGAGGCATCGTGATGTCAGAAAATATTGTAAATAAAAGCACTACACAAACATTGCAAATGGCAGTGAATAAGTAAATATGTACTAAACTCAATCACGTGGATATAGCTATAGTGTAATAGAATGGACACATCCCATTTCTTTCATGTAGGCTATATATTTGACCTTTCCTATTAATATACCATATTTATTGTTGGTTTTGTACATTGCTTAGTGTGCACATTCTAAGAGGCAGTGGAGAACATTACACTGCTTATCTTACTTGACATGTATGAAAGGTGCTTTATAAATACTTACTTACTTACTTACTGTTCATGAGTTGAACCCACACAAATGACAACAAAGGACAGGTTTAACGGATTCCATAGAAATCGATCGTTTATTAGCAACGATGCAACAGCCTGATGCAGGCGGCTTGGGGAGGATGCACATGGAGCCGCGCGGCCCTGGCACGCACACACACACACACACACACACACACACACACACACACACACACACACACACACACACACACACACACACACACACACACACACACACCCTACCTTATAAGGAACACTCCAACATTTTGGGAAATTTGCTCATTTGCCATCTACCCTGGAGTTAGACAAGAAGATACATACCTTTTTCTTCTCTGTGCATGCAGTAGGAGTAGGAAGACGTTGGGAACTAGGCTAATGGAGGAACCTACTTCCAGTGACTGACGCTAAGCTAGGCTAACGGTGCACGTCTTCCTACTCCTCAGACAACCCTGAGCCCGCTGTTCCTCCTCCAGTGGCCAGCATCTCTCTCCTGCGTTTTGCTATTCTTCTTTTGAACTCTGATTTCACATCAGCCCATTTCTTTTTCACTTCAGCCGCTGTGTGCTCCTCTCCTGACACCACGTCAACCTCAACTGTTAACTCGTCCCCATGTCGCTTTTATGTATTTATGTATACAAATTCAGGTGTAGAATTTAAGAATAAGAGTGACGTTCTTCATTCGGGGGAGCGCAGCTGAGAACACTTTGGCGATTTTTACGAACACCTTTTCACACGTACGAGATTCCGGCGGAGAACTTTCGTAAATTTGTTCTAACGAAGATATTTACGAAAATACTTACGAACATGTTCAAGAATGAGGTCCATTGTTGTTGCCTTGTTATGTGCACAATAATGACATAACACATGTAATGATTGGCATAGTGGTCTTCAGGTCCTACGTCCTCTGATGTCATCAGACACCATGCACCTAATCACCTGTGTGTGTATGTGTGTGTGTGTGTATGTATGTATGTATGCATGTGTGTGTATTGTGTGTATTGTGTGTGTGTGAGAGAGAGAATGAGAGAGAGAAAGAGAGGGACAGAGGGAGAGAGAGAGAGAGAGAGAGAGAGGTTGACTGGCCTCTCTCATGAAAGTGATGGTTAGAGAGGTGTGTGTCTCTCGGATGAAACACACACACTCCCTCTCTTTCCTTCTCTCCCTCTCTCTATCTCTCTCTCTCCCATTCTCTCCCTCTCTCTTCTCTCTTGTTATTTCCTAGCCAGATTGCCACTCTTCTCTTCTCTTCTCTTCTCTTCTCTTCTCTTCTCTTCTCTTCTCTTCTCTTCTCTTCTCTTCTCTTCTCTTCTCTTCTCTTCTCTTCTCTTCTCTTCTCTTCTCCTCTCTTCTCCTCTCCTCTGTGCTTCTTCTGTGACCATCAGTAATGTCAGAATTGCTACAATGCTGCGCTCACTCCATCATTATAAGTGTGTGTGTCTGTGCAGCGCCAGCAACACAGACCTGTCAAACCATCTGGTCCACAAATTTTTTTTGTCACAAAACTCTGCTTACTTCAATGGTCCCCCCCCCCCCCTCTCTCTCTCTCTCTCTCTCTCTCTCTCTCTCTCTCTCTCTCTCTCTCTCTCTCTCTCTCTCTCTCTCTCTCTCTCTCTCTCATGATGAGAGACAGTGAGAGAGGGAGAGAGAGATGTTGAGAGAATAAGAGAGACAGCGAGAGAGAGAGAGAGAGAGAGATAGAGATAGAGAGAGAGACAGCGAGAGAGATACATGATGAGAGAATAATAGAGATGGTGAGAGAGAGACATGAGAGAATAAGAGGGACAGTGAGAGAGACATGAGAGAATAAGAGAGACAGTGAGAGAGAGACATGAGAGAATAAGAGAGACAGTGAGAGAGAGACATGAGAGAATAAGAGAGACCGTGAGAGAGAGAGACATGATGAGAGAATAAGAGAGACAGTGAGAGAGAGACATGATGAGAGAATAAGAGAGACAGTGAGAGAGAGAGACATGATGAGAGAATAAGAGAGACAGAGAGAGAGAGACATGAGAGAATAAGAGAGACAGTGAGAGAGAGACATGATGAGAGAATAAGAGAGAGACGGTGAGAGAGAGAGACATGATGAGAGAATAAGAGAGACCGTGAGAGAGATGCACCTGTATACCATGTGCACAGTAGATGTTTTCTGCCATAACAAAGAGAGAGAGAGAGAGAGAGAGAGAGAGTGAGAGGAGACGGGAGAGAGAGAAGAGTCGAGAGACAGAGCGAGAGAGAGACGGAGAACAGAAGATTGTCAGGATATTGACCGTGCTGCTCGCTCCACTGCCTGGTTTGATTGTATTGTTCACAAATTGCACCTGGTGCTGATCTCTATTTTATTATTCTATTTTATTACTTGTATTTTTTGCACAATCAAGGCGGGCATGGCCACCTTCATTTAACTACATGTCTCGTGTATGTATGTGACGAATAAATCGGCTGATGCACCATGATCAAGATGTTCTCGACCCTTGTTTCAGGCCATTTATTTCTAAGGGTTTAGTTTTCTTAACAGGGGATCAAAAAGATCAGTGTCCAGTTCAGATCTTACGAGATACTGGAGCTTCACAGTCTTTGATCCTCTCTGATGTACTGCCTCTGTCTGAGAAGTCTTCCTGTAGTTCTAGTGTACTAGTTTAAGGTATTGAGATGGGTTTTGTGCCAACCCCGTTACACTATATCCATGTGCAGACTGATTTGGTCACTGGTTTCTTTAAAGTACTGAATGTATATTCCTTTATCGTAGGTTAGGTTGGTTTGTTTTGGAGATAGTGGTGTTTGTTTGTTGTTTTGGCCTTGGCCTTGAGTTACCTGTGGTTCCCATTTATGTCAATAAATATCCTTTTTGTTTACAAACCTGGTCATCCTTTTTGTCAACCAATATTTATGTTACAGACAGCCCTTTTTGTTGTAGATGGAAAACCGGGTTGCTATTTAACCCCCCCCCCATGACATGGCAGCACATGGTTTGGCCTGATGGTGAGTCCTTATTATACTCAAACTCAAAGTCTGACATTTCCGAGTTTATCACCAGGAAACTGCGCTCAGTGGTAAACTTGGACTCCATGATACCCGAGTTTATGAGTTGTGCCTTTTGTGGCGCAAATATACTTCAACAAAGAGGTTGAATACTCTTGTCTGAATCTGCTGCCTTGCATCTGATTGGTCCTGACTTCATGACCTGACTGGCGCACCCGAAAACTATCACCTTGGTCACATTTGGTCACATGATACATTGCCTGTGTAACCCTACAGTGATACCATGTGTGCATTTAGCACTGTTAGAGTTACAGCCAGAAGGGCCTGGGTTCAAACACCAGCAGGAGGCCTTTCTGCTTTGAGTTTGCATGTTTCTCCCCGTGTTTGCGTGGATTTCCTCCAGGTACTGCGGTTTCCTCCCACACCATAAAAAAACACACATGCTACAGTAGGTGTATCCTGCCATTTCCCTTGACCAAGTTATAAATGCAGAGGACGATTAATAAAAGTATACATTATTGTTGTTGTTATTATTAGTATTATTATTATTGCTACATTAAAACAACAAATGTAATGAACCTGTGTAGGTAGCAAACTAATGACGTGAGAGAGTGTGATAATATTAGGATACTATTACCATCACAAACATGTTTTTTTGTTTTATTTTGTTTTTGTGTCTAGGTTCTAAGTGAGGAAGGTTTTGGTCCGATCACCACGGAGATCTCTACCGACCAGGCGTTCTACTACGCAGAGGACTACCACCAGCAGTACCTCAGCAAGAACCCTGACGGATACTGTGGCCTGGGAGGGACCGGGGTCTCCTGCCCAATAGGAATCAAGAAATAACTAGTTGGCCAATGAGAGCCAAGTAGAGATTCGATTACGTTCGGCTGTCTGCGATTTGATTCTATGATGCATCTGGATGCAGCTCAATAATATATTACATCCTTTATTTTCTACTCTATATTACTGCACATGGCTACTTTTTCATTAGTTAAATTATTTAGATAGTTCTTAAACCAGAATGTCAACATAAATGTTTTTACATTAAATTAAATTGTAAATCTAAAAATAGGCTACTTACATTTCTGTGTGTATTTTTTTTCCATTCTCAAAAACAAAACATAGGCCTACTTCTACCTTCTACCTGAGCTGTAATCTACAAAAATATGTTTTCTTTTCACATATCAGCTTATTGAGAGGGGAGCCTTATTAACTGTTACACCGCTGAACGGCATGCTGGGTACAGCTGGCCAGCTAGCGTAACAGTTAACAGCTGGGAGAACAGAAAAAACAACTTATTTTTTTTACGTTTGCCATGTTTCACACATTCAAGCATCAGTGATGTAACTTTCAGAATGTATGCCTTTGTTCCTGGAAATAACGTTAGGCTGGTCTGACAAATATTTAGTTGTTAGCAATGACCGCAGCCAGCTAGCTCGCTTGTTGGATTATCTCATGCTATCAAGTAAAAACAATACTCTCTACTCAGCTCTTCTTTCTTCCTAACTTTCCTTTCCTCTCCACCTTTACTCACCCCTCCTCTCCTCGCCTTTCCTCTCCTCACCCCTCTCCTCACCTTTCCTCTCCTCCTGAGGAGAGGAGGGGTGAGGAGAGGGGGGAGGGTGAGGTCATATATAGTAGTATTTTCCCAAATATTTTCCCAAATATTTTCCCAAATCTTGTATGCAAATATAATGACAATAAAGTACAATCTAATCTTTTTTTTTTTACCTACTTTTTTCTCCTCCTTTTTCTGTGATTTTTCTCCCACCCCAATTTCTTCTCGTGCCAATTCTCCCTCCCCTGTCCTGATTGTTGCTCGCATGTGCCCCCCACTGGCCGGTCGTAGGGAGGATAGAAGCCCATCACATGTCCCCTCCGATACATGTCACTTCTTTTCACCTGCCAGCGCAGACTCTCATTGGCGAGGTGTAACGTGTGGGAGGCTCACACTGCCCCCGCCATTTCCTGTCTTTGCTGTGCAGGCGCC
The DNA here is from genome assembly GCF_963971535.1 of Notolepis coatsorum. NCBI lineage: Eukaryota > Metazoa > Chordata > Actinopteri > Aulopiformes > Paralepididae > Notolepis > Notolepis coatsorum. The sequence continues at coordinate 93,143,217 of NC_140169.1, read as the reverse complement.
CTGACCAACCTGTAGGAGTCGCTGTTTACAACGACCAGATTACCACCCATCGACTCCCCTCCCACTGACTCTGCCAATTGAGTCAGTATGACGGCCGGCCCAAGCCGGAGGCAATGCTGACAGCCGGATTCGAGACCGGTGTCTCTTGCGTTGGTGACGAGCGCAATGTCCGCTGTGCCACCCAGTCGCCTAAATACAATCTAATCTAAACCTTTCCTCACCTCACCTCCCTCTCCTCTCCCCTCCTTTCCTCACCCCTCCTCTCCTCACCTTTCCTCTCCTCTTACATTTTCTCTTCTCTCATTGCCCCTCCTCTCCTCACCTTTCCTCTCCTTTCCTCTCCTCTTACATTTTCTCTTCTCTCATTGCCTCTTCTCTCCTCTCCTCTCCTCACTCCTGCTCACCCCTCTTCACCTTTCCTAAATCTTCTTCTGCTCCCCTCTCCTCTTTCTCTCTACTTTTCTCTCTCTCTCTCTCTCTCTCTCTCTCTCTCTCTCTCTCTCTCTCTCTCTCTCTCTCTCTCTCTCTCTCTCTCTCTCATCTCAACAGTTTATCTGTGGGTTTGAACCCAGACAGGAGGGCTTTCTGTGGAGTTTGCATGTTTCTCCCTATGTCTGCGTGGGTTTCCTCCAGGTACTCTGGTTTCCTCCCACACCATGAAGACATGCATGGCAGGTACATACTCCTGTCATTCCTTGACAAAGGTACTGGTATTACAACTGGAGTTGGTCCTCGGACGCTGCACTGCGGCTGCCCACTGCTCCTAAATGGTAAATAAACTGTATTTAAATATAACAGTCTTTATCCAAAGTGTAACTGAGGGGTACAATTCCCTGACTGTATTGTTAGATATGATACTTACTACCACTACCTCTTGTACTTTAGACTCTGGCCACCCAGTACTAGGCATAAATAATTATGGTAAACACTCCCACGTAGATGAAACGATCCAACACAAATGTACCAAGTCGAAAGTCTGCGTTTAATAATAATTAATACATAGCAAAAGGTATGTAGAGCAATCACTTAATTACATTTATGATTTGAAGTAGGATGCACTTTTATGGCAAATGAGTATTCGTTGGTATATCAATAGAGAACGTCCAATCTCTGATGGCGCAGGCGGTAAATATACAACCTGGAATATTTAAGGAATAATAGCAATGATACTTTAATGATTATAGAACTGGATACACTAGGGGGGAATTCCGGTCGCTTGTAAGACAACTGGAGAAGGGGGGGGGGGGGGGTAGAGTCTGGCTGTATCCGTCTGGCCGAGGGTATCCTGGGAGAACCCACGGTTGTGCGGCTCGGTGCCTCAGCGATCCTCGATCCACAGATGAAAGCAGTTGGACTCTCTGTGGGCCGGCTTCCTCCGGTCCACGATGGAGAGACGTGAAGCGACCTCGTCGTGTAGAGCGTCTCCTCACCTGTCGTCCTCTCCGGGGGGGGTTTTCCAACACACGGCAGTGTTGGTCTTTATCCATAGAATAATCACTGTATACAAAGCATAATCCGTGCCTGGGAAGGCGGGCTGTCGTCGGTAGAATAATCCGGTATGCAGGTCCACTCGCTCGTCGGCTCTGGGGCTCCTCGGGTGCAGCCTCACATGGGGTCAGCCACCCTGGATAAGCAGCCAGTTCTCTGCCCGAAACGATGGGGTACTGACTACGATAGTATTCTCACCGCACGAAGCACTACACATGAATAGACTATCACTAGCCCAATAGACTACGTCCAACTCGACGATACAGTGCCAAATATGACTATTCAAATATTAATATACACGATGTCTCAATACCGATGGTAGGCCGAACTTGGCCTTACTCCCACACGTGGCGTCGCGGGGAGGCTTTACGTCTGTCACTCTATTGGAGGGTAAGAAACTGGACTAAAAAGGAAGTCCTACTTTAGTAGCGCAGTATATATACGCACTATGAACAAATAGTACCGTTAGTGGTGCGGTAGCCAGATTCCTACGCGGAACTAGGACTTGTTCGTACATGTTGAGCGGTACGTTTGAACTGGGTCTGGGGGGTATGGCAGCCTGGCACCAAGGTCTCGACCAATAGTAGAATGGAGACTATTATGGGATGTTCAGTAGGCTAGAATGGATATTCAATGCATATTGTACAAGGAATATACAAGGGATATCAGGGAATATTAGAGAATATACAAATACAATTAAATATATATATATAAATAAATATATATATTCGGTTTAATCTGGCCCTTCACAACACAAAGCGCTTTACAACGTATGCATCACATTCACACATTCACTCACACGTTCACATGCAGACGGTGAAGGCGACCATGCAAGGTGCCAACCTGCTCATCTGGAGCAGTTAGGGGTTAAGTGCCTTGCTCAACACGCTGGCCGGGAGGAGCCGGAATTGAACCGGAAACCTTCCAATTAGCAGACGACCGCTCTACCTCCTAAATTGTTATGGTGTGTTGAATGTAGGACAAATGAAAATATGAAAATGTACTTAAAAAAACAAACAATATAATCTAACTGACTATACAGACTGCCTGAATATGAAAATATAAACCAGAGTCTCTGTAGCATCGGCCTGTAGAGGCTGAGGAGCTGACGGCAGCACCTGGCTTTCTGCCTGGTTGATGGAAGCGTTATAGAGAGACATTATAAAAGGCTGCTAACCATCTTTAGCAGGTGACTGGTCTCAACTCATTTAGAGTATCACAGTGACGATCTCTTAGCTGTATCTCCAATTAGAACACTGTCCCATAGACAATATTACAGTCATATTTCACTTCATAGACACGCCTTTATTTGTTTTATCCACCGACCATAAAACCCGTGTATATCTAGATAATAGGATTGGCCCTAAATCTGTCAAGCAGTGCAAGGTCTTGTGTCTGACATTCTATAGAATGAGTTGAGTTATACTTCCCTCTTGTGGTGTCAGTGGTAATGCCGTATGATATGTACTGTAGTAATGGTATTGGTATATAGTAGTATTTTATCTTTTTTATAAAGGTTGCTTCAGGGGTTCCCACACTTTTTCAAGTCAAGGATCCCCAGATACTGTATGTAGTCCATGGACAATCAAATACAACTTTTGTAAATAATAGTGAGATTAAACTAGTCTTCATTTTTCAGTCCAAACTCAGCTCTTATTGGTTCCCAGCAGAGACCAGACCCAGCTCTTACTGGTTAGACTACAGCAGAGACCAGACCCAGCTCTTACTGGTTAGACTACAGCAGAGACCAGACCCAGCTCTTACTGGTTAGACTACAGCAGAGACCAGACCCAGCTCTTACTGGTTAGACTACAGCAGAGACCAGACCCAGCTCTTACTGGTTAGACTACAGCAGAGACCAGACCCAGCTCTTACTGGTTAGACTACAGCAGAGACCAGACCCAGCTCTTACTGGTTAGACTACAGCAGAGACCAGACCCAGCTCTTACTGGTTAGACTACAGCAGAGACCAGACCCAGCTCTTACTGGTTAGACTACAGCAGAGACCAGACCCAGCTCTTACTGGTTAGACTACAGCAGAGACCAGACCCAGCTCTTACTGGTTAGACTACAGCAGAGACCAGACCCAGCTCTTACTGGTTAGACTACAGCAGAGACCAGACCCAGCTCTTACTGGTTAGACTACAGCAGAGACCAGACCCAGCTCTTACTGGTTAGACTACAGCAGAGACCAGACCCAGCTCTTACTGGTTAGACTACAGCAGAGACCAGACCCAGCTCTTACTGGTTAGACTACAGCAGAGACCAGACCCAGCTCTTACTGGTTAGACTACAGCAGAGACCAGACCCAGCTCTTACTGGTTAGACTACAGCAGAGACCAGACCCAGCTCTTACTGGTTAGACTACAGCAGAGACCAGACCCAGCTCTTACTGGTTAGACTACAGCAGAGACCAGACCCAGCTCTTACTGGTTAGACTACAGCAGAGACCAGACCCAGCTCTTACTGGTTAGACTACAGCAGAGACCAGACCCAGCTCTTACTGGTTAGACTACAGCAGAGACCAGACCCAGCTCTTACTGGTTAGACTACAGCAGAGACCAGACCCAGCTCTTACTGGTTAGACTACAGCAGAGACCAGACCCAGCTCTTACTGGTTAGACTACAGCAGAGACCAGACCCAGCTCTTACTGGTTAGACTACAGCAGAGACCAGACCCAGCTCTTACTGGTTAGACTACAGCAGAGACCAGACCCAGCTCTTACTGGTTAGACTACAGCAGAGACCAGACCCAGCTCTTACTGGTTAGACTACAGCAGAGACCAGACCCAGCTCTTACTGGTTAGACTACAGCAGAGACGGTAGTCTAAATAATTCAACTTTATCCTGATCTGTTGCATAATGTAATTGTAATTTACAAATAGTTCAGTCAAGCATCTCCTAACTGTCTATATACTGTCGGTGTGGAGGTAATGGTGGAGAGAGTGAAACCTATAGTCATTCTCACACATTCCCTCATTGGGTTCAACTTCTAGTAGTTAAGTAATAATATGGTAAATACTGTAGACTGCATTTGCTTTTCTAGTCTTCAGACCACTCAAATCACTTTTTGCTTCAAATTCAACCATTCAACCATTCACACACACACACAGCAACTGTGGAGGCACCAACCAGCTCGTCTGGAGCAGTTAGAGGTTCAGTGTCTTGAACTTCAAGGCGCTGCCGGGAGGAGCCAGGAACCCTAACCTTCAGATTACCAGACGACCTCTCTCTATCTCCTGAGACACTGTCTAACAGAACTAACCTTCAGATTACCAGACGACCGCTCTATCTCCTGAGACACTGTCTAACTCTAACCTTCAGATTACCAGACGACTGCTATAATATTATGACACTGCTTGCAGTCAGGGTATTGTGCAATTCAATACCTCCATCAACTCGCTGGTTGGTGATCAGCTGATAAAAATACGCTACATTTCAAATGTATTTGATGAGCCTTTACCATCTATACAACCTTTAGATAAATGAAAGAATATCCCCCAAAACTGTCTTTTGTTAAATCATAAATGGCTATTTTGTTCAATTCTCCCATTGACTGCAATTCATTATACATGCACTGTGCGTCGAGCGCCCTCTGTTGGCAAAATAGAGTCGACGCGCATATCCTCTTTTGATTGATTGAAAAGTTTATTAACAGATTGCAGAATGGGTACAGTACAGTACAGCTCAATACATACAATTGTTAAGAGGATGCAGACCTGAGAAAGACTTTCGTCTTGTTTCCATCAGGGTCCCCCATTTTCAATTCATCATATGACACACATGACATACAGATAGACAGTACTGCTACATCTATACATTTATGACATACCAGATTTTCAAATACAGTACTGTTTGTGATACTAAAAAAATCCAGAAGAAGAGTATATACATTTGACATAGAAACTGTGCATTGGGGGAGGTTGGGTAGGTGGGGTGGGGCTGTACATTGTGGGGGGGGGGGGGGGGGGGGGGGGGGGGGGGTTGGGACACACTGTACATTGGAATACTGACATACATTTGACATGGAAACTGTACATTGGAGGAGGTTGGGTAGGTGTTGGGTTGGGTGGGGCTGTACATTGGAATACTGACAAAGCCATGCTTGGTCTTTATTGTACAACTGGGTTAGGACATTTGTAGGGGCCAGTTTTGAATTGCAGTCTCCCGTAGGTGTTCTTTGAGAGTGTTTTTGAAGGTGGGTAGTGATTTACATTCCTTTACAGCTTTGGGTAGGGCGTTCCACATTGTTGTGGCATAATTGCGAAATGTGTTTAGTCCCTTGTTTGTGCCGAATCTGGGTTTTACATGATTTGTGGAGCTCCCTCTGGTGTTGTGATCGTGGTATTCACTGACCTTTGGGACGTATTTTGACATGTACATGGGTACCTTGGTCGTGTAGTGTATCTTGTAGACCAGGCCCATTGCAAGTTGCTGTACTCTGTCGTCTACTCTAAGCCATCCTAGGTTGGCAAAGTGTGCAGGGGTGAGGTGGGTTCTAGGAGTCAGGTCAAGCAGTAGTCTGACTAGTTTGTTTTGAGATGTTTGTAATTTGGTTTTTAGTGCCTTTGAGGTGCTTTGGTACCATGAGGTGCAAGCATAGTCGTAGTACCCTTGAATGAGTGCTCCTGCCAGAGTCTTCAGGGTATTCTTGTTTACCAGGGAGGAGATCCGGTACAAGAATCGAGTTCGTTGATTGACTTTTTTTATTACATTGGATGCCATTTTGTCACAGGAAAGATTAGCCTCTAGGATGGAACCCAGGTAGGTAATTTCATCTTTCCTTGTGACAATATTGTCACCCATTTTGCTATAATGTGCTGCAGACGGAATGCAGTGCCCGCGACGCGGGTCTTGATTGATTGATTGATTGAAAATTGTATTAACATATTGTAGAATGGGTACAATACAGTACAGCTCAATACACACAATTGTTAAGGGTATGCAGACCAGAGAAAGACTTTCGTCTTGTTTACATCAGGGTCCCCCATTTTCAATTCATCATAACATATGACATACACGACATACAGATAGACAGTACTGCTACATCTATACATTTATGACATACCAGATTTGCAAATACAGTATTGTTTGTGATACAAAAAGAGTCCAGAAAAGAGAGTATATACATTTGACGTAGAAACTGTACATTGGAGATTGGAGGAGGTTGGGTAGGTGGGGGGGGGTCGGGTAGGAGGGGTGGGTGGGTGGGTGGACACTGTACAACTGTACAAGCAAAACTGTACATTGGAATATTGACAACCATAATTGGTCATTTACTGTACATTGGAGGGGGTTGGGTTACAACACAGGAGCAGAGTATAAACAACAGTACAGGAATGAGAAACAGTCTATGGGTTTTAACATTTTAGTTTATTTCATGCGGATATGATCTGTAATACCTGATCGGTACAATATCTACTAACCTGATCAATACAAGCCCCCCCCCCCCCCCCTCTCGTCAGCGCAGACGTACTTCCTTTTGATTTTGACGTTCAATTAACACGTTCGCTAACGGACGTAGAGAAACGTCAGACGTACGTCAGACGTACTTCGAGATACTTCCGTACTTTCCGCCAATCAGCGCATTGCCCTGTCACGGGAGTAATAATCTTGTGGCTGGGCGGAAGTTGCCCAATCTGGACCAATCTCCGAGGCTGCAGCTGGACCCTATTGTGCAGACCTGACGAGTAGCCTCCAGCTGCAGCCCTGGAGATTGTTCCAGATTGAGCAACTTCCGCCCGGTCCCATGACATTTCTCCCGGGACAGGACAATGTGCGCTGATTGGCGGAAAGTACGGAAGTATCTCGAAGTACGTCTGACGTATCTCGAATTACGTCTGACGTTTCTCTACGTTAGCGAACGTTAATTGAACGTTGTATTCATAAGATAAGATAAATTCAGCAGCATGGGGAGGGGGGAGGGGAGGTACAGGTAGTAGAAGACAAGTACAGGTCACATAATTATAGTACAGTGGAGAAGTAAAAATAGAATAAAAAGGCAGTGTAAACAATATACAATATCATTAACTCTAATAATAACACGCCTCACGGGCTCATTATAATACGAGAGCCGTGGGTCTGCATTGTATAGAGCGGATCCCCCGGCCGTATTCAAGCGCTGGAGCGCTTTGCGATGGATCAAAATTAGATAGGAATCAAATGTATTGTCATCATACAGCACCTATAGCTATATAATGGAATAGACTGTATTAATATAGTAGTAATAATAGTAGTTGGCTAGTTGCGCGCTTCTGGCCACCTCCCGCAGTGCGCGCATATACTGTATACAGTACGTGCAAAATTAGTTGTCAAGAGCCAATCGCACAGGTTGCCTCATCTCATCTAGCTCTTCAAATAGATCTAGAGTCTGAATATCATATATAGCCTGCTGATGATCTCTCTCGAGTCAAATCCATTCTGAGAACGGAATGCAGTGCCCGCGACGCGGGTCTTGATTGATTGATTGATTGATTGAAAATTGTATTAACAGATTGCAGAATGGGTACAATACAGTACAGCTCAATACACACAATTGTTAAGGGTATGCAGACCAGAGAAAGACTTTCGTCTTGTTTACATCAGGGTCCCCCATTTTCAATTCATCATAACATATGACATACACGACATACAGATAGACAGTACTGCTACATCTATACATTTATGACATACCAGATTTGCAAATACAGTATTGTTTGTGATACAAAAAGAGTCCAGAAAAGAGAGTATACATTTGACGTAGAAACTGTACATTGGAGGAGGTTGGGTAGGTGGGGGGGGGGACTGTACATTGGAGGTGGTTGGGGGGGGGGTCGGGTAGGAGGGGTGGGTGGGTGGGGGACACTGTACAACTGTACAAGCAAAACTGTACATTGGAATATTGACAACCATACTTGGTCATTTACTGTACATTGGAGGGGGTTGGGTTACAACACAGGAGCAGAGTATAAACAACAGTACAGGAATGAGAAACAGTCTAAAGGTTTTAACATTTTAGTTTATTTCATGCGGATATGATCTGTAATACCTGATTGGTACAAACAATATCTACTAACCTGATCAATACAAGCCCCCCCCCCCCCTCTCGTCAGCGCAGACGTACTTGCTTTTGATTTTGACGTTCATTTTGACGTTCAACGTCAGACGTACTTCGAGATACTTCCGTACTTTCCGCCAATCAGCGCACATTGTCCTGTCCCGGGAGAAATGTCGTGGGACCGGGCGGAAGTTGCTCAATATGGAAAAATCTACAGGGCTGCAGCTGGACCCTATTGGACCTGACGGTGATTGTATGCACACACGGCACGCGCCTGGGTTTCCTTTGGCGCGCGTCTTGCCGCGAGTGATTTGACGCACGAGCGAACCAGTAGAGCGCTAAACCCTCCTTTCTCCAACTTCTCCTCACTGGGCGGTTGGGGTGTTAATTGTTAAAGTCGGTGTCCTCAACTTTGAAGGTTTATTTTCGATGCAGGCTTGGTCATAATCATATTTACACGTTTTAGGCGGACTTGTTTGCATTTTCGCAGTCTTTATGTGTTTCTTTGTAACGCGGTTAATTTATAATTGACTTGAGTTCGGGTGAGAGTGTTTACAGTTACTCTAGCGACGGATAAAACAGTTATACCAACTCGGTTCAAGTCAGCACCGGTCGAGAAGGAAATAACATGGAAACAGACTCACTGAATGCCCGCCTTTCAAAGGTAACTTTTGGCCCATAGTCGAGCAGACTGTACACAGAGCAGACTCCGCGGAGGTCCACTGGACTCTTTGAGCCTTCATAGTCGAGCGGACCTCCGCGGACCAATTTCCTACATGTCACGCGCCAGTTTACACAATTGTCCCCACGCTGTTCAACTTCTGTCATGTCGTCGTCATCCGATGTCAAAATAAAGAGTGTTTTCTCCGTTTCCAATATTTCGATAATAAAACGGGCAGTTTTACGCACTTGAATAACAGGTATATAGGCAGCGAGATGCAATGTACCGTATAGGCTTGAGGTGGACAGCGCTGGTGCTGAAATGACAAACAAGCATTGCATGAAATAAAAGCACCAGTTTTATTTCAAAATATTGGAAACGGAGATAACATTCTAGATGTTATCTCCGTTTCCAATATTTCGAAATAAAACTGGCAATTTTACACACTTCATTTAGAAAAGCCATTCAAATATCTCTCTTGGCACGGAGCGAGTGGTCAGAGTAAAATGCAGATCGGCGTCACATTAAATGCAGTTCGATGTCAACCAAAACGCCGAGCAGCGTTTTGTGTGACACCAAGTCAGCGGCGCGGATGTCCGCGCGTCAGAAAATAGTAGCTTCGCACCTGTGGGTCTGCTGTCCGCTGAGATCAAAGCTCAAAGAGCCGCGCGGACCTCCGCGGAGTCTGCTCTGTGTACAGTCTGCTCGACTATGGGAGGGCCAAATAGGTACATGTTTCATGGTTAATTTCTTTCATGAAATTGTGTAGGCTATAGGTCTACTCAATCAATCAATAAATCAATCAATACTGCTACTTGATACACAATAGTCAAGAAGTGGTCATGTGGATCAAGGTGGATATAAAGTAGCCTAATGTTATATTTCTGCCGGTCAGGGACCATTTAATTTGTCTTTATTTAATTCCCTTAATTAAAACTGCCTGACCCATCCTCCTCATTGCATCATCACTTTCATTTTAAACATTTTATAGTATGTTCTAATTCAATTTGCAGCTAGTCCTCAAATGACACCAAAACAAAAGCACAGTTCTCCATGAACCACCAATAAGTGGCCCTGTGTCCAACGATGTCCGCTGAGATCCGCATGGAGAGGGAGCAGACCTGTGTGAACCCAGAGAAAACATTGGATCCACCCCAGCAGCCAGCCCAGTGCCCTGAACCTGTCCCACCCAGCTCTGGAACTATCGGTGTGGAACAGCAGGGGCTCGGCCCACACCCGCTCCCCCAGCAAAGTGGACCTGACCCGGGCAAGACCCAGCAGGACCCTCCCTCGTCCCAGAGTTCTGGTGCTGGGTCTGGGCCTGCTTCTGGGCCTGTTGGTCAACCCCAGGAGAGAGCTGTCAGCTTGGACAGCACTGCCTCTCCAGAGACCTTAAATCAGGCTACACTACAGAGAAATCTACTACAGGTTAGTATAGTTAGTACTACACTGTACCTCACCACATACCTACTAAATAGGTTACACTACAGATAAATCTACAGGTTAGTATAGTACTACCTCACCACAGAGCTTACATATTACACTACAGAGGAATTACTACAGGTTAGTATATATACATTGAACAAATAAATGTAATAATAATAATTAGAGATGTCCGATATTATTGGCCTACCGATATTGGCATTAACTCAATGGACACCATACCCGAATAAAGTCGGGTTAACTCGCTGCCGCTTGAGCGCCAAACCCAAGAAAAGTCGGGTTTTCATCGTTATTTCTTTTATTCGATATTTCCATTCATTATCCATCCAGGGAGCCTGGTGTTATCATAGGGAATGAGTCTGAGATCGCAAAAGTCCAATACCGCCACCTGGTAGCATGCGGCCGGTATTGCACATCCTTTGAAACTCCATGTCCTGGGCTGTGCGTCGATTATATTGGTCCGGGCGGACTTTTCCATGTCGGGCAAGGGGAGCGGTTGTCCCGATCGGCTTGAGGAGCGGCAAATGCTCCAGATCGATGATGTATGGCGGATTATGTTGGCGACACGACCGACACCAATACTGGGACTCTCAATCAGATAATTGGAATATTCTTTTTCGGGCAGATCCTAGTCAAGGTAAGGGCTATATGATATAAATATTGCGTTGATCAAAGCATGCCTTCATTGTGATCCGAGCGTATGTGTGTAACGCTAGTCCATAACGTATTCCGTTGGTGACGATCAAAGCATAAAAAAACGACCCCCCCCCCCCCCCCCCACCCTTTCATGCATTCATGATGGATCATAATAGCTATCATATGCATTTGATTTTTTTATTGTAGCGTGTGTAGGACGGAACGCCAATGCATTTAGTATAATACACGTTGGGGGCGATTACCAGCCTCTCATGAATAAAAACCATACTTATATTCACCACGGTATAAAACGGGAATGTATGGATGAAAAAAGTATTTCTTTTTCACATATTGAACGATAGATACTCGATGTCAAATGGGCAATAGTATTGTATCCATAGCTATAATATATAATATAGTTAAAGCCCTGCAAACACAGCCACGTATTCCTATTAGGGCTGTCAGTTTATCATGTTAATTCGATTAATTAATTAATAAAAAAAAAACTTTATTTTATTTTTATTTAAATATTTTTTTATCTCATTCATTCCATAAGAACGTAGAATACACATTTTACAGATTTTTTTTTTTAATATGGTCCATTTGCATGTTCTTGGTATCTGATTCTAGGGACATCTATGGATCTCAGGGAATGTATTCCCAGTGTCAGAAATACTGTGTCTGTTACTAGGCTTGAGTAAATTGTAATGAACCAAATGAGAATATCAATTATTTTTTTATCTTTGACTGTGAATAACACCATGCTAAAATTGACCAGACCTGAAAAATCTAAGCAAATGAATAAATGAAGATGATTAAACATACGGTTATCCTATAACCATAGTTATATGAGTATAGGGAGTGCTCTGCACTCTAGTGGAACCCTATCCCTTATCAATCTAATACTGAATAATTTTCTCCACATGTACACACCCATCCGCCTGGCCACACCCACATCCGCTCCTCTACATAAGCGGGGTCGTGGCCATACTAACAGCTCCTTCCCAAGTCTTTCACCACCGAAGGCGAAGACCACGGGGTCCTCAGTGAGTCAGTGCAGAGCGCTCGCTATACTCATATAACTATGGTTATAGGATAACCGTATGTTATATTATCGTATAGCTTACGCTCTGCACTCTCTAGTGGAACACAGGAGCTGAGCAGAGCGGAAGCTCGACAAATGTACCCGCTGAGGCCCCCCACAACCATCAGAACCGGGGAGGACCCGAGCCCCCGGACCCCCCTAGAGGGGGACGGGAGGGAATCGGATCCGACTGTGCGAAGAGGGTTTAGCACCTCAACTCACAGGGTGGGCAGATCGTGGGACTTACCTTCACAGAAGGACCCGCGACCACTCAGGCGCGTATCCCAGGGAACGAACGGGAAGAAAAAAAACCTGTTACAGCCCCCAACATCACGGGGTCAAAGGTCAAGAACCCAACCCTGTGGCAAGGCCGTAGCAGCAGAGCGCAGAGGAGGACCCAGCCCCAGGAACAGCTTGAGGGCCAGGACCCCCCGAAAAAGGGGGCCCGGTGAGGTCAACGATGCCGTAGCATCGGGACCCCACCAGACGGTCACTGATGACACCACCCCCCACATCGCCAGCGTATCGGACAGGGCCCAAATCAAGAGCAGGCCCTTCCGCCCTTTGGCACGCCGCCCTGAAGCACTCTAGCTTACTGCACCTGGTATTCCCAGGGGGTCCCCTATCCGAGAACTACCAGGGCCGAACCTGCTTATTTTCCGAGATCTGACGAGATCGGGCGTGTCCAGGTTGGCATGGCCGCATTGGCCGTAAGCCCCAAGAGGCTACCCCCCCACAATACTGTGGGGCCAGACGGCGCGCTGAGGAGACAACCCCCAAGGGGGTTGATCACTCAATCCAGGCAACAGGCCAGAACTCGACCTGTGCCTGGAGCACTGCGGACTAGACAGGCGCCTAAAGGGTCTACTGTAAGAACAGTACCCGGCGGAAGGGGTGTTCGGTATGCTGTGCACCATGTCATCATAAATGACAGTCCTGGAAACTCCAAGCAACTATTCTCCACCATCAACCACCTCCTCAAACCCCAAATATCACCTCACTCTGATTCTTCTGAGGAACAGTGTAGCAACTTTGCCACCTTCTTCAGGACCAAAGTTGACACCATCCGCTCCCTCCTCTCTAGCCCCTCTGCCCCTCCAGTCCAAACAGTTGAACCACAGCCGGCGACTACTCAACCTCTCTGCTGCTTTTCAATCATCACACAGCGAGAGGTTGAGGAAATCGTCAGGAAAATGAAACCTTCCACTTGTATCCTGGACCCCTTTCCCTCAGCCCTGGTGAAATCCAATATTGTCACTATGAGCCCTCTCATCACCAAGGTCATAAACCTCTCTCTCCAGGCTGGCCATGTCCCCTCTGCCCTTAAAATTGCAGTCATAAAGCCACTAATTAAAAAACCCTCCCTAGACCCGGAAATCTTGGCTAACTACAGACCTATATCCAACCTCCCATTCCTATCTAAGGTGCTGGAGAAGGTAGTTGCCGCTCAGCTTCAGCACCACCTAAACTCGAACCAACTTCTCGAAGTTCCAGTCAGGTTTCCGCTCTGGCCACAGCACAGAAACTGCCCTGGTCAGGGTCACCAATGACCTACTGATGACGGCTGATGCTGGCTCTCCTTCCCTCCTCATCCTCCTTGACCTCACAGCAGCCTTCGACACCGTCGATCATGACATCCTCCTTCACCGGCTCCAGTCCACCATCAGACTTTCAGACTCTGTCCTTGAGTGGTTCAGATCCTACCTCACCGGAAGAACGGAGTATGTCTCCTTGGGAGAGGCAGGGTCTGACACCCATCATGTCACCTGTGGTGTCCCACAAGGATCAGTCCTCGGCCCCACCCTATTCACCCTCTACATGCTCCCCCTTGGCTCTGTCATCAGCCGGCATGGAATATCATTCCACTGCTACGCTGATGACACCCAACTATACCTAAAAATAAACCCCACCCCATCCACAGTTCTGCCATCTTCCACGCTGACCACATGCCTGGAGGAGACCAAGGCATGGATGAAGCACAACTTTTTACAGCTAAACAGTTCAAAAACTGAAGCCATTATCATTGGCACCCCACACCAGGTTCGTTCATCCACCATCACCACCATCACCTTTTCCGGCCAAAACATCACCCTGTCACCAACAATAACCAACCTAGGGGTAAAAATGGACCCTCACCTGACCTTTGAGGCACACATAAATCAACTATACAAAAATTCTTTCTACCACCTTAGAAACATCGCCAAACTATGCCCCTCACTCACGCTGTCAGATGCCGAAAAGCTCATCCACGCCTTTGTTTCCTCCAGGCTGGATTACTGCAACGCACTCCTCATCGGGATTCCTAGCAAGAACATCCAAAGGCTACAATGTATCCAAAACAGCGCTGCTAGGATCCTGATGAGAGTGCGGAAATACCACCACATCACCCCCATCCTCAAGTCCCTTCACTGGCTCCCTGTCTCACTCAGGATTGAATTCAAAGTCTCCCTGCTCACCCACAAATGCCTCTACGGAAACGCCCCCCTATACCTCAAAGAACTCATCACCCCTCACTCCTCCTCTCGACATCTCCGCTCTGGCCAGGCAAACCTCCTCCAGCGCCCAAGGACAAATCTATGCACTATGGGAGATCGGGCTTTTTGCTCCTCCGCTCCCAGTCTGTGGAATGCTCTCCCTGACTACCTGAGAGCACCACAGACTGTGGATGTTTTTAAGAAAGGCCTCAAAACCCACCTTTTTAGTAGAGCCTTCTGTTGACCTTTTATAATTTTTTTTTGCTCCACACATTTTATGTTCTTTTACCAATTTATTTTATCAGTTTTATTATTCTATGTTTCTCTGCTATTTTATGTTTTAGTCTTGCCTATTTTTATATTCTTTCTTTCCTTTATTCTCGCTAGCTTTTAAGTCCCTTAACTGTAGCGCTCTGAGAGTTGCCCCGCAACTGTAAAGCGCATTACAAATGAAATCTATTATTATTATTATTATTATGACCTCAACAAACCCGACCCCTCCAGCGGGGTCGAGGTTCAAAGGAGAGGCCGACACAATTGGCAGACATCATGAAAAATGCGGGGGCACACTCTCGGGCAGACGGGGTCAAGCCCGGCCTCAACCCGAGAGTCGACTCTGCTACCAACACACCGGAGAACCAACCACCTCCCTATGTTTAGTTTAACAGGAGGCGGTTGTTCCCTTAACCCACCAAGAAAAACCTAGAAACAAAGTGTTTCAGTTTTCAAAGGGTTAACCCAGGCCAACAGGTCGACGGGAACGAGTCTGGACCTGGGCCTGGAGGACCGGGACCTACACAGGGATGCCTAGAGGGGTTGACAGCAACCACCTCGACAGCCCCCTCCCATCCCTGCCCAGCAGGGGGAGGGAGGAGTGAAACAATGGAGAAGGACCAGGCCCCCTAACACAGCGCAAGGTACAACACAGTATGGACCAAGCATGTCACTGTTATGGGCAAGCCGTAGTGGCATACACATGACACACATATCAACGACATCAATCCCCGCGACGCTCGCACCGACCCGGCATTTCCCCCCCGGAAAAGCACAAAGTCCTTCGGTCCTAGTCGCCCGTATAAAAAACGCTGTTTCTATGAATTGGGCAACCAAGGAAGCACCCAGGGCCAGCGCTATATGCACGTCAAGAACCCGAAACACATCAATGGTGAATTCTAATAAGAAAACACCAGACAACGTTCCCTCCATGCTGTCTGGGACGAGCAGCAGGAAGCCGGTCAATAAGACACAGACACAGGCCTTATATGATGCGACTGAGGGCAACCCTGTCAATTCTGCTCCTCACATAAGAGGGGAAGACTGAAGTTCCCCCAGAGAGACCTCCACGTGAGTACAATTGAAAAAGATACATGCAATAATAATTGGGCCAAGTGATCAACGGCCCAATACACACTGTGATAGAGAGCAGAGCAGAAAACGAACAGTTTTCGAATGCAACGCATCATCCAACTTTGACAAAGACAGTGGTCTGCAGCACAGAGCCTGTAACCTCACGGATGTCATGCGTGCTTACATGAAAGCGCATTATACCTGCTAGGGTAACAGCTTCACATTTAGCACGCCAGCCACAGACGATAACCTCGCCCGTGCAAAAACTGGTTTTATACATGGCTTCAGGCTCATGCGCGAACTTGCCACCTGAATTTTTACACCTTTACCCTAAAGTAGGAAAAAAAAACACAGACCAAGAGAGGGGCCAAGGGCCCTGGTACAAGAGCTACACATGTAACTTCTGTAGGCCAACACCTAACCCAGTTGTGGATTCAAAGCCACGTTTACCCAAACGTGAATACGATACACACAACCCTCCATCACAATAAAAAAGGGCAAAAAGTTCACTCTCACTACTGTAAGAGGAACGCCGTTTTTTATGATGAGAGAAGACATAAGTCCTCGATCAAGTGCTGGTCACAGGCCTTGCTAAGTCTACATGACAGCGACCAAACAATTTTCAGAGAAATTGCCTCCCTCTAAGAAAGAGCACAACCCCAGCAGAAGCTGAGGGATTTACACCGTATCCCCAAAAATATAGTGAATCAACACACATTTTGTAAACAAAATCATATTTGAGGGGGGGGGAGGGGGGGGGGGGGGGGGGGGGGGGGGGCAGGGGTAAACCGGGGAATAATTTCACCCACCCCTCACCACCTTACCCCTGATACGACGCCAAATGTGTAGAGTAAAAGCTTTACATCATGCACGCCAGCACAGCCGAAGACCTTGTTTGAACAGGTTTCCCACAGCTCTGCTTATGTGTGGAAAAAACTTGCCACTTGTTATTTTCATCATTACCCTCGAGTAAAGAATAACAAGCTAAGAGAGGGACGAGCACACGTCGTATCTCCAAATGTAGCGAAGTAACATATGTTTTGTAGACAAAGACATTGTTAATATTTTTTATGACTTATACTTTATTGCATATTTTTTCTTTTTGCACACAGTACTTCAGGACAATACAATGAATGACATATTTTACATCAGCATGGGTCAGTCCTGAAGGACAACATAGACACCTGGACCCCTAACGTCTAGGTTACACTGATACCCCCCATATGGGGGGGAAGACAGAAAAAAAATAAAAATAAAAAATAAAGACATTAGAATAAGTAAACCTAAACAAACGACAAATTCTACCATAACAAAAAATAAATAAAAAATAAAAAATAGAAAGATAAATTAGACTAAGCCGAGAATATAATGGGAAGTAGTACCAAAACAGAAAGGAAACACCAAACGAAAAAATAAATCTACATTAAAACATAGAGCCATTATCTTGTCTACATAAACATGGTGCATTTGTCAGGTATTCTATACTCATGTACATCGTCGCTGTCTTGGACAAGTGTGCCCCTCCTCCTTTTATAGTAAGTGAAATTGCAAATATTTCCCCCATTTGCTAATATATTTGTCTCCTTTCTCTCCTAAACTAAAAGATATTTTCTCATAGGCAGCTACCCTACCCAGTTCTCCACTCCACTCTCGGAATGACGGGCCTTCTGGTGCCTTCCAGCCTCTCATTATGATCTGTTTGCCTATCATTATACTAGTCTGTATCCAATCAGCTAGGGGCTTTGCGATATGGCTAAGACTGCAGGGATCCCCCAGGATATATAAACCAGAACAGAAATCATACTCCGTCCCTGTGACCTCTGTGATGTAGTCATGTATGTTACTCCAGAAGTCTCTGATTTTCGGACATGACCAGAGTGCATGGACTAGGTCCCCCTCCCCTGTGTGACATTTCCAGCAATCTGGGTTCTCTTTCAGGCCCAGTCTATACATTTTAGAGGGGGTCCAATAAATGCGGTGGAAGATCTTGAATTGTATTAGCCTTGTTCTAATATCCCTGGACACCTGTTTGGGGATCCCCGAGATTATATCCCAGTCCTCTTGCTCAAATGTGACCCCTAGATCCTTTTCCCAGACTATTTTGAGAGCAGAGGATATCCCACTGCCCTCCCTGTCGATAAACATGGAATAGTAGACCGAGGCCTCATGTCCCAACCCAGAAATAGCCAAAATCTTTTTCAGCAGGTCTGTACCCTGGGGGGAGGGTCTGTGGCGAGCCAAATGTGCCTATGAGAAGATGCCTCAATTGTAAATATCTCCAAAATTGATTGTTGGCCAGCTGATATTGTTGAATCAGTTTTTCAAAAGATTTTAATGCATCGTCTTCATAGAGGTCCCCCAGGGTGAGGATGCCTTTGTCTATCCATTCCTTCCACATAAAGGGGGATCAGCATATACACAATTTTGGGTTGGCCCATATACCTGCTGACAGGCTTAAATGGGGGTTGATATGAAAGATGCGAGACACCTTCTTCCATACGGCCTGTATGTGAGAGATAATAGGGTGAGTTCGGGCAGTTGGTGGTAATTTAGCTGTAATATACGACAGTGGGGGCAGCCGTGTGTATACCGACTGCTCCATTATGTACCATGGAGGCGCTCTCTCAGGGGGCAGGGCCCAGTGCCCACTGTGTCATATGTCTGAAACTGTAAGCATAATGATATAGTAATAATTTGGGGAGACCCAGGCCACCTCTGTCCACAGGCTGTTGTAGTTTACCAATACGCATCCTGGGTCTTTTACCGTTCCACAGGAATGTGTTGCATATTCTATCAAATTGTTTAAAATACTTGCTAGGTATTGCTATCGGCAGTGACTGGAGGAGGTAGTTTACTCTGGGAATGCAGTTCATCTTAAGAACATTAACCTTGCCCCATAGTGACAAGAAAAGGGGAGCCCATCTCTCCACATCCGCTGAGATTTTGCCTAGTAGTGGGTCAAAGTTGACACTAACAATGTCGTTTACTTGCTTGGGGAAAAGAATCCCTAGATACCGAATACCCTTTTCAGGCCACTGAAAGGAGCCATCTTTAAATAGTGATTTGGGGCAGTAGGACGTTAGGGGAAGAGCCTCCGACTTCGACCAATTAACCTTATACCCTGAAAATCTTGAGAACGTATCTATTGTCTTGAGTAGTGCGGGTACAGCATTGCCTGGGTCTGTAACAAAAAGCAAAATGTCATCTGCATAAAGCATAAGTTTTTGGGCCGTGCCCCCCACTGTAACTCCAGGGAAACTTGGGTCCTTACGTATAGCTGCTGCCAGGGGCTCAAGCGCTAAACAGAAGAGCAAAGGAGAAAGGGGTGACCCTTGGCGTGTCCCGTGTCCTAGTTTGAAATATGAGGAGATTATCCCATTTGTTTGCACCGCTGCCTCCGGTTGGTTATACAACAACTTCACCCATTTTATAAAGGTCTGACCGAAACCAAACGCCTCCAGGGTTGAAAATAAGTACTCCCATTCTACGCTGTCAAACGCCTTTTCCGCGTCCAGTGAGATGGCGGCCATTGGTTCATTATCGCTACTGACTGCCCACATTACATTGATAAGGCGTCTGACGTTATCAGACGAATTTCTTTTGCGAATAAACCCAACTTGGTCAGGATGCACCAGGGAGGATATTACTCCATCCAAACGGTTTGCCAATATTTTGGAAAGCACTTTTACATCCTGGGAAATCAGGGAAATTGGACGATAATTCTTGCACTCGGAGGGTTCCTTATCTTTTTTCAATATTAAAGATATCAAGGCCTGTGATAGGGTGGGGGGTAAATAGCCTCTATCCAAAGCTTCAATATACATACTCTGCAGTAGAGGTGTCAACTCTGTTGAGAAGCATTTAAAGAACTCAGCTGTAAGACCATCAGGCCCCGGCGCTTTACCGGACGGCAATTTCCTAATAACCTCTGCTATTTCATCTTCTGTTATTGGGGCGTCTAAATACTCACGTTGAGCCGCGTCTAATGTAGGGAGATCCAGCCCGCTAAAAAATAAAGGAATTTCCTGCTGTGTCGCCTTGGAAGAGGAAGTGTAAAGACCCATGTAGTATTCTTTGAAAGTATTGTTAATATCGCTAGCCTTAGTCACGACGGCTCCCCCC
Source organism: Notolepis coatsorum (assembly GCF_963971535.1). Classification (NCBI taxonomy): domain Eukaryota; kingdom Metazoa; phylum Chordata; class Actinopteri; order Aulopiformes; family Paralepididae; genus Notolepis; species Notolepis coatsorum. The sequence goes on along the minus strand of NC_140169.1, from coordinate 93,122,926 downwards.
TGTACCTGAATAGCCGAAATAGTGGATGATGACTCCTTGTGTTTAATATACCTGGCCAGCAACTTCCCGGCTTTGTCCCCCGATTCAAAGTAATTCTGCCTGGCCCTAAACAATCCAAACTCGACCTTCTGTGAAAGGATACAGTTATACTCATATTTTAATTGAGTTACAAGCCTTAAGTTATTTGGTGATATTTTTTGTTTGAGCTGACCCTCCGCAACCGCAAATTTTTTTCTAAATCGCCCATTTTTTTGGCGTTCTGCTTTTTCTTATATAATGCATATTGAATTACGTGACCCCTCACAAAAGCCTTCAGAGCTTCCCAAGCAACCCCTGCTGATGGCGCAGAAGGAACATTTGTCTCTATATACATATCAATCTGATTTTCAGCATGGCTTTAAAGTCTGTATCCTGCAATAGAGATGAGTTAAATCTCCATCTAGAGCAGTGTTTCTCAACTGGTGGGTCGCGACCCAAAAGTGGGTCGCGGGGCCATTTTGAGTGGGTCGCGGATGTGTGTGTAAAAAAAAAAAAAAGTAATTTTTTTTTTTTTCACTACCTATCTTTGTGAAAGTGGCTTCTCAGCTCTGGTCCAGCTGAAGACAAAGAGGGGGAACAGATTGGACATTGAGCATGACCTCAGAGTTGCTTTGTCTACCATCACCCCAGACTTTGAGACTCTTGTCAGGAGCAAACATCATCCCCAGTTATCCCATTAGTTCCCTGCATGTTAAGCTAAGAAGTCTGCTAAGAAGGATATATTATTTATTATTATTATTATTATTTTATTTCATTGTGTTTTTAGCCCTTAGTTGCACTTTTGTTGCAACCCCAGTTATCCCATTAGTTCCCCCAAACGTAGGTATGTTATGTTAAGCTAAGAAATCTGCTAAGAAGCATATTATTTATTATTATTTTATTTCATTGGGTTTTTAGCCCTAGTTGCACTTTTATTGCAATCCCAGTTATCCCATTAGTTCCCCCAAACTTAGGTCTGTTATGTTAAGCTAAGAAGTCTGCTAAGAAGCATAATTATTTATTATTATTATTTAATTTCATTGGGTTTTTAGCCCTAGTTGCACTTTTGTTGCAACCCCAGTTATCCCATTAGGGGCGACAGTGGCTCAGGAGGTAGAGCAGTCGTCTGGCAATCCGGAGGTTCCCGGTTCGATTCCTGCTCCTCCCAGGCAGCGTGTCGATGTGTCCTTGAGCAAGACACTTAACCGCTAATTGCTCCCGATGAGCAGGTTGGCACCTTGCATGGTTGCCTCCGCCATCGGTGTGTGAATGGGTAAAATGTGAGTAACAAATTGTAAAGCGCTTTGGATAAAAGCGCTATATAAAAAAGCAGCCATTTACCATTAGTTCCCCCAAACTTAGGTCTGTTATGATAAGCTAAGAAATCTGCTAAGAAGCATATTATTTATTATTATTTTATTTCATTGGGTTTTAGCCCTAGTTGCACTTTTGTTGCAAACTCAGTTATCCCATTAGTTCCCCCAAATTTAGGTCTGTTATGTTAAGCTAAGAAATCTGCTAAGAAGCATATATTATTTATTATTCTTTTATTTCATTGGGTTTTTAGCAATAGTTGCACTTGTTGCACTTTTTTGTGTTTATTTCATGTTTTGAAAGATTGCGTATTATTGCAATTTTTTTTTTTTACATAAATCATAGTGGTTCAAAATTTTGGGTCGCGACTTAATGACTAAGGAAAATGTTGGGTCCCGAGGCTAGACCAGTTGAGAACCACTGATCTAGAGGACCACTGTCAATGGGGAGCAGCTCAAGGGTCACCCTTGCATGATCTGACACTATAATGTTGCCAATTGAACAGGCCAATGTAGATGGGAGCAGATCTTTAGAGATAAAAAAATAATCAAGCCTTGAGAAATACACCGTGAACCGAAGAAAAAAAAGTATAGTCCCTCCCCTTAGGATTTAGAGTACGCCAAGCATCTACCAGCCCCAGGGCAGAACACATTCCTCCCACTGTGGAGGTTGAACTGGGGGGTCTAGCAGTGGTTGGTGTACTTCTATCCAGAACAGCATCCATAGTAATATTCAAGTCCCCTGCCCATATGATTGGATAGTCACCCATGTCATTTAATTTACATTCCAGGTCAGTAAAAAACATTGGGACATCCCCATTAGGAGCATATGTATTGGCTAGGATAAATACTTTCCCCTGAATCTCAGCCAAAATAATGACAATCCTCCCTTCTTCATCTTTGAGTTCTCTCAGACGTTTAAATTGCAGCTGTTTGTTCACTAGTATAATGACTCCCCTACTTTGACTGGTACCGGCACTGCAGAACACGTTACCCACCCATCCCTTACATAAGCGCTTTGATTCATCCAATGACAAATGACATTCCTGCAAAAACATTATATCATACCTGGAGGATTTCAATTTATAAAGTACCTTGTTCCTCTTGATTACATTACCCAATCCATTTACATTCCATGTGGCGAGGCACAGTTTATTATTATTCTGAGCAGACATGGGCGTGTAGAATAGTAATAATGACCGATGATATACTGACAACTAAGTGAAGTATTTTTAACCATGTCGACAAACGCAGGGCTCTTGACAAAAAACAATAAAAAAAAACATGACACGCTGTAAACAAAACATAGCGTGATGAAAAAAACACAAAAAAAAAACTAAAACAAAAACACAGACAGATACGATTCTGGTCCATGATCCGTCGGTAGAGTGGTTCGCTCTGAGCGCCGCCCACCCGTGGCATTGTTTTGGCAAAAGTTTGCGCACGTTTGTCATAAAGTGACATCATTCATTCTCAATGAATTAGCGAGAGTCCAGCTCGTTTAACGCTAAAGGAACGCTAACGGGATATTGAAGGACAGCCGGTAGGCTAGTAAAAGGAAATGAGAAGAAATCAAAATAAAAAATAAAAATATCAACCCCGCTCATCCATAACAAGCGAATATAGAACAAGTCATACCGCAAATGTCATACGTGGGGGATAAGTAGCAAGTAACCAAGTCACTGCATTGTTCAATAGTCTTGTAGGCTAGTCCCCAGTTGGCTCACAGTCAATATACTGCACCTTACCGGCTAGGATGATTCCCTTTCATACCGCTGCACTCAGCTGGACCTTGAACAGGTTAGCAGCCCTCAGATAAGCTAGCGAGCTAGCCAGCCAGCTTGCTCAGCGAGCTTCGGATGAAATCCATGGCTTTCTTCGGGTTGTCAAAGCGCCTGGATCCCTCGCCGGTGTCAATTCTGAGTGTGGCCGGGCGCTGCAGTGCAAATTTAACCTGCCGTTCATGTAGGGCTTTCTTGCAGTCTTTGAAGGCATCCCTCTTAGCCTGTGTGCCCCTGGAATAGTCAGGGAAAATCATGACTCGTTTTCCATTCCATCTCAGCTCTCCCTTCTCCTGCGAGGCGCTTAGGATCTTGTCTCTATCTCCCGAGCGAAAGAATCTTGCGATCAACGTGCGGCTTCTGCTTCGGTCCTCCGGGGCGGAGCGGGGAGTCAGTCTGTGAGCACGCTCGATGTACCACCCCTTAGCGGGGGTAGTGATGCCCAGCAGCTCCGGTATGAGATTCTCGAGGAACGTATTTGCGTCCCCTGTCTCGCTGCCCTCCAGTATCCCGACGAAGCGTAGGTTATTGCGTCTGCTTCTATCCTCCATGTCGTCCATTTTATCACGAATAGCCTCCATCTCAGCTCTGGTAGCGGGTGGTTCAGACTGTAGCTGTTTGTCGGCGTCCTCCAGAAAGCCCAGTCTCCCCTCCACGTCACTGATCCTTGACACAAGTGATGTCAGTTTCCCTTCCATCGACATGGTGGCTTTGCGAATTTCACCCAAACTTTGCATCTCTTTAGATATTTTCTTCAGGATTATAAAAATATTCGCTATGTCCTCCCCCGTCGAATTTGCACTTTCTTCTGTAGTAGGAGATTCATCATCGCCATCTTGGTCCACGTTGGGACCCCCCGAGCGTAAACCTTCCTTTTTAGTGGTACTCTGAGATGGGTTTTTCTGTTTGCTCGCCATTTTCAGACTCCCAAGATGATCGCTCCTCTATGATGACTTTGTTGTGTCTATTTGCCGACTAAGGATACTGTTTTAGGATATAAATCAAGATGCCGCTGCGAGCAGCTCTCTCTCAAGCGGCCATCTTCTTCACCGCGTCACGTATTAACAAACATGTTGGTCTACCACGTTGACGAGGCCTCTCGCTGGCAGGGCCAGAAGAAGCAATGACTAGACCGGAGCCTCACTCCGGCGTGATGCCCCCCTCCTGCAGCCGGTCATGGCGCAGGCCCGGCGACATCTTCTGCCAAAGATGACGTCGTAGTCAGAGTGCCAGGGCCTGCTATTCTCACAGCTACGCCAAAGGTTGTAGCACAAGCTAAACAGCTAACTCTAGGCTAACTGATAGCATCAAGCTAACGTTCCCAGCCGAGCGCAGCCGGCAGCTAACGTCGTAGCTAACAGCTAACTGGCTAACAGTTAGCTCAAACCGGCTATCGCTAGCCACTAGCTCACGCAGAAGCAAGCTAAGCGGCTACTACTGAAAACTGTACAACGTGAGAAAAGCAATACAGGCCAACACTTCAGACAGCCGCTGTCTTTTCCTCTTCTTATCCGAAGAAAAAAGGGAAAAAGGCAACACACGTCCCTCTTCAGAACGGTGTTTACCAGACACAGCGGTGTCTGCAACAAGCCCCTCGCTGGCTATAGCCGACCTGAGCATGGAGATATTCTCATAACGAACACCAAGCTCACCTCCCTCGCACCGGGTGTTTTTCATCTTGAAAAGCGGGGCCAGCACGGCGACAGTGGGTATCCGTTTGTCCAGAGACCCGGGGAATTGAACCGCATATTTGGAATCACGGTCCCAGGAAAACTAAGCTCTTACTTGAGGAGGAGCTAATGTTATCCTGGGGCATCAAACTAGAACCCCCTCCACGCCGCTAAGGGGCAGTGAAAAAGATCCTAGCCTGGAGCCGACCTTCGTAAGCTGTGTAGTTGTCGCAAAAACATCACCCGCCCAGAGAGGCCGTCAGCCCCCACACGGCCGATCGCCTCCCAAGCAAAGTGTCCAGCTGCAGAGCCGGAGGCAATGCCGACGGGGATTGCTCAGCGACGCGAGCCCCTAATGCGAAGCGCCGGTGGAAGTCAGCATGATCATCATCTTCTAGACCAGGGGTCTCAAACTCGCGGGCCAATTGCGGCCCGCTGGATGATATTTTGCGGCCTCCCAGATGATTTCCAAAAAAAATTATAAAAAAAAAAATTTAATATGTCATCACAAACACTGGCATTTAAAGGGTACAAATAAAACAATTCCTGCACCAGAATGCAGGAAATGAAGTCTTTGTAACACAAAATCTCCTGGTGGGGGACCCCCCGCTTAAAAAGTGGCCTGACTGGGGCTATATTTCGCACTATATTTCCTGGCCTGAATGATTTCCCCAGTCTGGCCCTGGTTAAAAGCCTCCAATGCTTATTAGTGTGTGTGCGTTTGAACGTTTCCATGTTTCAACCATACATTTCCATAAAAATTCTAAAAAGAATTTGAAACCCTTTTTGTGTGGAATATTTGATGCGGCCCAGCCTCACCCAGACTCTACCTCCAGCGGCCCCCAGGTAAATTGAGTTCGAGACCCCTGTTCTAGACACTCCGGTGGCGATGACATTATCGCTGTATTTCCTCGAAAAATAGTGAGAGAGAAAACAAAGATATGTCAACGCAGCTCCTTTTCTCCAATAACATAACTCCTTTCCAATAACTATTTCGGCATTAAACTAAAGTGGTGTATACAGTCACTTTTCGGTGGTGAAAATAGGGAAGGAGCTGTTAGTATGGCCACGACCCCGCTTATGTAGAGGTGCGGATGTGGGTGTGGCCAGGCGGATGGGTGTGTACATGTGGAGAAAATGATTCAGTATTAGATTGATAAGGGATAGGGTTCCACTAGAGTGCAGAGCGTAAGCTATACGATAATATAACAGAAGGTTTTGTAGATACAGTACTGAATTCTGCCATCCGGACACATGCAATTTGAAATATGATTATAGAATATAGAATATCAGGCCTAAAATGGTTATGCGATTAAAATGCGATTAATTAGATTAATCAATTACAAATCCTGTAATTAATTAGATACATTTTTTTTATCGCCTGACAGCAGTAATTCCTATACTTTAGAATGCTGGCCTTTTAACCACACATTACACAGCGCCAGAGGGCGCTGATCGAGTTCAAATGTAATATTGAAAATGATCGGTATCTGAAAAAAATAAATAAAAAAAACCATACCATTGTTTAGGGCAGTGGTTCTCAAACTTTTTACACCAAGTACCACCTGAGAACGTAGCTGGCTCTCCAAGTACCACCATATGACCGGCGTTAAAATACAGTCTATTCAGCTATGCACAGTTCATGCAGGAGGCAAATGTATTCCTGATACCATTATTTATTGTTAACTTTTGTCAGACACAGCCACAATGTACAAAGAGATAGCACTAGAACTACGCTTCCACACAACTCATCCAATGCAAGGGGCATTGAGAACATAATAACTAACATTCTCACATAGCAAGTGAGAAAATTAAGAACAACTGTATTTCAGCAAATGTACTTAATTCTCTCTCTCTTTCTCTCTCTCTCACACACACACACACACACACACACACACACACACACACACACACACACACACACACACACACACACACACACACACACACACACACACACTTATTTTGTTACAAAAACTTAATTTCCTGCATTCTGGTGCAGGCATTTTTACCCTTTAAATGCCAGTGTTTGTGATGGGCATCACAAATTATTGTAAAAAAGAAGAAAACACATATTCAATACATTTTTGAATGTTTACCCTTTAAATGCCAATTTGTGTGATGGCATCACAAATTATTGTTAAAAAAAACACACAAAAAGTAAAATATTTTCAATATCAAATGCAAAGTACATTTTTCTGGGGGAGATTATTACAGGCTAGGCATGTGTCAATGATTAGCAGCAACACATATTTTGATGGATTTTTTGTAATGTCAGATTTAACACCAACTCTTTTCAGAAAAGTGGGAGTATTTCATTTTTTATCTGACATTACAAGAAATCTAAAAATAAATGGTTATGATCAGGGCTGAAGTTTAATTAAAGATTTATGACTGTTTAGACTGCATTACTCTCTGTCACAGTGATCTCCTGGTTGTTCCCCACTTAGATTATCTAACTATCGCGCCGCCGCAACCAGAAACACTGGCCTGGCCTGCTTCAGTTCAGTGGCCTGACTGCACAATTTTTTTTTTTTTTTTTTTTTTTTTAGCTTTTTTGGAAATGTTTTCAAGTACCACCAGCAGTACCACCAAGTACCACAGTTTGAGAACCACTGGTTTAGGGAAAGCCCTGCTGTATGTTCTTAACTTAATTTAAAAAAATCCTTGTAACGTTAATACGAAAAGAAAAGAAAGTGGAGAATCTTTAATTCTCTGTAATCTTTTTTTTTTTGATCCACTTTTTCTCCCATTTTTCTATATTTTCTCTCATCCCAATTTCATATCATCCAATTCAACCCTCCCCTGTCACGCACGCTGTTTCTTGCCTCCCACAAGCCGGCTGCAATGTGGACTAAGTCATACATAGCACAAGTCCCCTCCGGTACTTGAGGTAACAGCAGTCGCATCTTTTCACCTGCGCAGCTCGATCCCTCAGTGGCGAGGAGTAACGCGTGGGAGGCTTACGCTGCCCCCGACACTTCCTGATTCTACTGCGCAGGCGCACCAACCGACCTGTAGGAGTCGCTGTCCACAACGCCCGATCCCCACCCATCAGTTTCCCACCCCCTAATACGGCCAATGTGTATTAGTACGGACGACCAGCTAAACTGAAAACAATGTGGAGCACTGGGCTCCGCATTCGTGGCGAGCGCCTTGCCCACTACGCCACGTAGCCGCCCTTAATTCTCTGTAATCTTTGTAACTGTATTACAAGATGAAGACATCCAAAGAATGTCATCTCACATTTAAATTTGTACCGGAAAACCCAAATACTGTTATACCGTCAAAACAAAGAAAACATATTGTGGTTTTACTGATTATGATATTTTGGCTATATCAGTCAGCCCTTTATTCAAGAATTATTCCCTTTTTAAATTACACAATGATAGTAAGGTTCAATTTATGCCAAGTAATCAAGTATTTCCATTTTCAGCTCAAGGTTCTCTATCTTTGCCACTAGATGGTAGTAGAACACCAGATTACAGCAGTGTCTGCTGTCATTAATAGTTTTCTGCCTGACTAGGAGGCGTTTCTGTTCTGTTAATTCTATGTCTACAATCACCAGAATATTTTCACCACGGTTAGTCAGCCCTGTCTATTCTATTCTGTTCTAGGAGCAGTTGTTTCAGCAGCAGTTTGAGCAGGTTAGTCAGCCCTGTCTGTGGGGGACCCTGATGTAAACAAGACGAAAGTCTTTCTCTGGTCTGCATCCCCTTACAATTGTGTGTATTGAGCCGTACTGTATTGTACCCATTCTGCAATCTGTTAATATAGTTTTCAATCAATCAATCAATCAATCAATCAATCAATCAATCAATCAATCAATCAATCAATCAAGTCTATTCTATTCTGTTCTAGGAGCAGTTGTTTCAGCAGCAGTTTGAGCAGATCCAGAAAGTCCTGCAGGAGCAGAGCAAACTACTGTCTCTGCTGGGAACAGGTACGAGCTGGGTCTGGTCTCTGCTGGGAACAGGTACGAGCTGGGTCTGGTCTCTGCTGGGAACAGGTACGAGCTGGGTCTGGTCTCTGCTGGGAACAGGTACGAGCTGGGTCTGGTCTCTGCTGGGAACAGGTACACTGGAGGAGTCCACTAAAAGTGCTTGTTTTTGCCACTGAAACCGAAATCTAGCTCAAACAGAAGTTTTGCTCTGAAATCCTGTGAGGTGTGTGTGTGTGTGTTTACCTTGCAACACAGATGGATTCAAGAAATGTGTGTGTGAGCCAGGAAAACAAACAAGGATTCTAAGGACTAAAGTAATGTTACCAAGAAACGTTTGTTGCATTGGAATACAGCTACCTTAGTGTTATTCAAAAGATTAACCATCTGTAGTGTGGTAGTGAAGGGGTTAACCTTCTGTAGTGTGGTAGTGAAAGGGTTAATTATTATAATTGGTAACTGACTGTTTTGATTGACGATTGAGCATTAAGCATCGGGTGTCAGTGGGGGGGGGGGGGGGGGGGGGGGGGGGCACTCTCTCATTGACGGAACACAGTGTGAGAAGAGCATTTATGCGGGTGAACACCAGAAAGGAAGCTGGCCCAGATGGGATAACAGGACGTATACTTAAGTCCTGTGCTAACCAGCTAGCCCCAGTGTTCACCACCATATTTAATCTATCCCTGGCTGAGTCCGTGGTCCCTGCCTGTTTCAAGGTGTCCACTATAATACCGGTACCAAAGAAATCCTCCCCAACAGGTCTTAATGACTACAGACCAGTGGCACTCACCTCTGTGGTCATGAAATGTTTTGAGAGGCTGGTTAAGGATTACATTTGTGCCTCCCTCCCCAGTGATATGAACCCTATGCAATTTGCATACAGGCCAAACAGGTCCACTGACGATGCGGTGTCCCAAGTACTACACAGCACCCTCTCTCACCTAGACTGCCAGAAGGGGGGCTATGTGAGACTGTTGTTCATTGACTATAGCTCAGCGTTCAACACCATAGTCCCCACCAGACTGGTGGACAAGCTGATCGAGCTGGGTCTGAGCTCTGCTCTGAGCGCCGGGATGCCTGTATCAGTTCCGCAACCGTTTCCATTTCCGGGGTAGGCCTGATTGGCCGCGACAGGCACGTGACCCGCCGCGGCCACGCCCTGCGGCAGCCCCAGGACGCGGCAACGAGGCTGCTGTGTTTCACCGCCGCTTTCCGCCTTCAACGCCGCGGAACTGATACAGGCCGCCGGGATACTGGACTTTCTGAGTGAAAGGCCCCAGGCGGTCAGGGTGGGGGGTCAGACCTCCAACACCATCACCCTGAGTATCGGGTCCCCCCAGGGCTGTGTTCTGAGCCCCCTGCTGTATTCACTATACACACATGATTGTGTGGCCAAGTTCAGCTCCAACTCCATAGTGAAGTTTGCGGACGACAGTGGTGGTGGGGCTGATCTCTGACAACGACGAGAAGGCCTACCGGGAGGAGGTTGAGGTACTGGAACGCTGGTGTCAGGACAACAGCCTGCTCCTGAACATTAGTAAAACCAAGGAGCTAATCGTGGATTTTAGGAGAACACAGCAGGGAACACACACACCACTGAGGATAAACAGGGCTACCATGGACAGGGTGAGCAGCTTCAAGTACCTGGGGGTCCACATCTCAGAGGACCTGACATGGACAACACACATAGACTCAGTCGTAAAGAAGGCGAAGCAGCGCCTCTACCACCTGAGACAGTTAAGGAAGTTCAGAGGGGAAGATACTCCAGTCCTTCTACTCCGGAGATGTAGAGAGCATCTTGACTGGAAACATCACTGCCTGGTATGGAAACAGCACGGCACAGGACAAGAAGGCCCTACAGAGAGTGGTGCGCTCAGCTGAGCGTACTACAGGTATTGCACTACCACCCCTGCAGGTCTTATATAACAAGAGGTGCAAATCCAGAGCCTGCAGAATAATGAAAGATCCTCACCACCCTAACAACAGCCTGTTCAAGCTGCTGCAAACGCCTGCGAACACCAGCAACTAGGACAGAGAGACTTCGGCTCAGCTTCTTCCCCCAGGCCATCAGAGTCTTGAACACTGAACTCTCCACACACAAGCACACATGAGCACACACACAACACACACACTGTATACGCTCACACACTAGCAGTCACTTTAGCATGAACACACACACACACACACATGCTGCACATGCTCACACTCAACGGTCACTTTACACAATAAAAAGGTCACTTTAAAAACAAGAACGGGAGTGGTTCTTGTATAGTAAACAGATGGATATAGCAAGCTAGCATAAGGACACATGGTACAACTGTAGATTGTATAGTATAGCATTGTATAGTATTAGTAGTGTACATAAGACCCAGTGCCTCGGGGGAGCTCCAGTAGCTCACCACGTACCGCGAGTGCTATTTCAGTGCCGTGGACAACCGTGCTCGTCACGGATCTGGGGCTGAGCGAGTTCGAATCCCGGACTGCAGCCGTGCCTTTCCCAGAGTGTCTTCCCCCCCATCTGAACCCTTTCAGCCTGCTTCTGTCGGTCGAACTTGACCAAGTATAAATGCGATAAACGTATAAAAGAGCCAGGGAAATGGCCAAAGTTAAAAAAAAAAAAAAAAAGACCCAGTGCCTCATCCGTAGCTAACAGTGTATTGCACTATCACAGGACCTTAGCATGTCTTACCATGCTTTTTGTAAACTCTATGTACATTATACCTGTTATGTCTTATTCTTATTACTTGTATTATTGCACAAATGTCTTATTCTCATCCTATTCTTATTACTTACTTACTTAGTATTATTGCACAATCGCTGCAGGCATGACCCCCCGCATTTCACTGTATGCTTGTATGCCGTGACAAATAAAACTCTTGACTTGACTTGACTTGACTACACTGACCACAGACATGTAGGATAGTTCTATACACTGACCACAGACATTTGGGATAGTTCTATACACTGACCACAGACATGTAGGATAGTTATATACACTGACCACAGACATGTAGGATAGTTCTATACACTGACCACAGTTCAAATAACAAACTCAGCAAGACTGACAGCTTCTCAGTTACAGTGGGTGACAATATTGTCACAAGGAAAGATGAAATTACATACCTAGAGGCAAATTTTTCCTGTGACAAAATGGCATCCAATGTAATAAAAAAAAGTCAACCAACGAACTCGATTCTTGTACCGGATCTCCTCTCTGGTAAACAAGAATAGTACCCTGAAGACTCTGGCAGGAGCACTCATTCAAGGGTACTACGACTATGCTTGCACCTCATGGTACCAAAGCACCTCAAAGGCGCTAAAAACAAAATTACAAAAATCTCAAAACAAACTGGTCAGACTACTGCTTGACCTTACTCCTAGAACCCACCTCACCCCTGCCCACTTTGACAACCTAGGATGGCTTAGACGACAGAGTACAGCAACTTGCAATGGGCCTGGTCTACAAGATACACCACACGACTAAGGTACCCATGTACATGTCAAAATACTTCCCAAAGGTCAGTGAATACCACGACCGCAATTATGCCACATCAATGTGGAACACCCTACCCACAGCTGTAAAGGAATGTGAATCACTACCCACTTTCAAAACCACTCTCAAAGAGCACCTACGAGAGACTGCAATTCGAAACTGGCCCCTGTAAATGTCCTAACGCAACCCCCTCCAATGTACAATAAATGTCCTATTAAACCCAATAATACACAAGACCCTCTTCTTGGGACCAAGTAAGGTTTAGTCGATAATCCAATGTACAGTTACCCACCCCACCACCTCCTAAGTACAGTTTCCCCCCCACCCCACCTACCAACCTCCTCCAATGTACAGTTTCTTCGTCAAATGTATATACTCTCTTTTTTAGACTCTTCTTGTATCAAAAACAGTACTGTATTTGTAAATCTGGTATGTCATAAATGTATAGATGTACAGTAGCAGTACTGTCTATCTGTATGTCATGTATGTCATATATGTTATGATGAATTGAAAGTGGTGGACCCTGATGTAAACAAGACGAAAGTCTTTCTCTGGTCTGCATCCCCTTAACAATTGTGTGTATTGAGCTGTACTGTATTGTACCCGTTCTGCAATCTGTTAATAAAATGTCCAATCAATCAATCAATCACATGTAGGATAAATCACTTGGAATGCACCTGATAGGATAAATTACATGCTGGTGCTACATGTTATCTATAGCACGTTTAACCACATATGCATCGGGCAAAATGGGGCTAGACATGCCTGACGATTGAATACCCAAAGTAATTTGCGATTTATTATACTTTATAACTTATAGCACATGCACGAGTCTGGTCTCTTTTGAAAGGAATCACTCTGAGTGCTAATGAAATAGAATTACAGAGGTGTGAACACACTGAAGTAAAAGTTTTGTGTACTCACATTTCCGTTTACTTGTTGCCAGATGCCTTTTAAGTTCCAGCTGAGAGGTAGGAGCTGGAAAACAACGGTTGAAGTATTATCTACAGTACAGGTCCAAAGTTCATAACAATCCCACGGAAAATGTGTATTTTACAAAGGTTTTTGTAATGTGTGTACCGGCGTTAATTCGGCATGATTATCCAAAATGGCCGTCCGCTTCCATTGATTCCGAGGCGGTCAATCATTTTCGCCATCAGCGTTGACTGGTCCGTTCAGGACCCGGCCAAACCGACGTGGTCACTTGTCCGAATGGCTTGTCAAATGACGCTCGTCGGATGTTTAGACTTGTAACTCGAGATTGGAATCACGCAATGGGTCTAGTAGTAGAGTGACGATCGAAAGGCGGCTAATTCAACTTTCCAACAATGTATTGGTTGATCGGCAAAAACGGAGTCCGGAGCCGGCAGACGAGGGCAAAGTGCTGCGACATGCACGCCGTCCGATGCTTAAGTGGTTAAGGAAGAGCCTCTTCACCCTTGTTAAGTCATTAAGGCAGTCCAGAGATTGAATATAATGGTCTGAAATTTTATTGATCTCTCATTGCTTTCAACTTGTGAGTATTATTTCAATTTCGGTGGAGTTGAAAATTCAGTTTGGAATTTGGGGGTCTCAATTGAGATCTGTTGAGAGGTGGTGGGAGTTGAAAATTGCCATATTCTAAAGATGTAATACAATTTTTAATTAAGCTTCCTTGACAATGTAACTATAATCTGATTACACATTTTTCCCAATGTAATCTGGGTTGATTATAGTTACTTATTTTTTGTAATCTGATGATGTAATCCCGATTACTTGTTACTACCTAGTACTCAACCCTGAGTGCTAGTGTGTGTGTGTGTGTGTGTGTGTGTGTGCACGTGCGTGCAGACTTAATCAGGGGCGGACCTAGCACATTTGGCGCCCTAGGCGAGGTTCACCACTGCGCCCCCCCCCCCCCAAAATCAAAACATCGCCGCGCTACCAACCGGTTAACCCTTTTCACTGCGACAATACACAGAAGGTTAACCCTTTCACGACCGTTGGTTGTGTGATAGTAAAGGGTTAACCCTCCGTCGTGTGGCAGTGAAAGGGTTAACAGTTATACAGTAAAGTAGTGCACCTTTATTTTTTACAAGCAAGAACAAGAGCTAAGAATAAATGTAAAGTGCACACTAAAGAATTAAAACAAATAAACAACTTAGCTAACACACAATAATAATAATAACAACAATAACAAACAATAAAAGTGTGCAAATTTGCTTTCAAAGAAAATTAAGAAGAAATGTAAAGTGCACACTAAAGAATTAAAACAAACAACTTAGCTAACAATCAATAATAATAATAACAATAACAAACAATTAAATAACGTGCAAATTTGTTTTAAAAGAAAATTATGTATTGTAAAATATGTTACACATATATAATCAAAATATAATATGCTAAATAAACAAACAAATAAAAAAAAATTACAAATTCACTTTGTCTAAAGAACTATTTACATTCCACTCCCTATCATCACACTTCAAGGTTAGCCTGTAGCTCCTACTGGTTTCCATTTACAGTGCAATCCGTCTGGCCTTCCTCGCTGCAAAGTCATCAATCACATCAAATTTTCCAACTCCTGAGCCAGCTCCTTCCCATCCAAATCAGAGTGCCTCTGCTTGCTTCATCAGCTCTTGGTGTGGCAGGTCTTGGAAGTTGTACAAAATTGCATACCTTTCACCTTGGCACGTTTCTCGTCTTCTTCTTTCCTTCTCTTTTTATACTGGATGGCCGGATGGCTTTTGCCTCTTCATAGTTCTCTAACGTTAGTCTTTCTTTCCTCAACGCTCAATTCTATAAACACCTAAATGAAGATGGCGCCGCTACGACCGGCTGCCTGTCTGTGCGCTCCGTCGAGACTGTGCTTACTTTTGTTAATATTTATAGTTTTAAGAGTTTTGTCTGTACCAACAGTAGGTGCATTTAATATGTATGACCGTCAGTCACTTATAGACATTGGATTACGGGAAACTTACCGACTGGATTACTCTCTGGATCAGCTCTCTGAACCAAAACAATGGCCTGTTGAGATCTTGAGGACATCAGGACCGGAGCTCGCCCCCAGAGACAAAGGAATCAGACGGCGAGGGAAGAGAGCTGGGATCCGTAACAGGCTGAGATCCAGACGCCACCGAACACCATTGCCCAGTATATTGCTAGCCAATGTACAATCAATTGACAATAAACTGGATGACATCCGAGCAAGGATTCAATACCAAAGAGACGTTAGGGACTGCAACGTTCTCTGCTTCACCGAAACGTGGCTCACACCGGAGGTTCCAGACCACGCAATCCAACCAGCCGATCACTTCTTTATCCATCGCAAGAATCGGACAGCAGAGTCCGGTAAACAACGTGGAGGAGGTATTGCCTTCATGTTTAACAAAAATTGGAGCGATCCAACTAACGTGAAGGAATTATCCAACCACTGCTCCCCAGAACTGGAATATATAACCATCAAGTGTCGTCCTTTCTTCCTCCCGAGGGAGTTAACGGCGATCGTCCTGATCGGAGTGTATATTCCACCGCAAGCCAGTAACAGCGTTGCGCTCTCCAGACTCCACGACGAGGTAAATAGAATACAAGTGGCGAACGTTAACGCCGCCATTTTGGTGCTGGGCGATTTCAATAGCGCCAATCTGAGAAAGGTATTACCTGACTTCTATCAGCATGTGACTTGCAACACCAGAGGCGGTAACATCCTAGATCACTGTTACACGCAATTTAAAGGTGGCTACAAGGCTCATTCTGATAGTGGCTTTGGTAAATCAGATCACGCGTCAATCTTTCTTTCACCAATGTACAAACAGAGAATCAAAAGTACTCCTGTAGTCTCGCGAGAGGTGCAGAAATGGGATTTGACGTCAGAGGAGACGCTCCGGTCTGCGTTTCACTGCAAAGACTGGAATGTGTTCCGCGACACAGATAACATTAATGTCTACACGGAGACAGTGGTAGACTATGTTTGTACTATGGTGGAAGAAACAATCCCCACTACCAAAATGAGAGTTTACCCAAATCAAAAACCCTGGGTAGACAAATCCGTCCGTGAAGCTCTGAGAGAGCGCACCAAAACATACAACGACGGCCTAGTGGCAGGCAACATGAATGACCACAAGGTGGCGCGATACAACGTAAGGAGGACAGTGTCAGAGGCCAAACGGCGCTACAGAGATAAAATTGAACTCCAGTTTGAACAAGCTGACTCTAGAGCTATGTGGCAGGGGCTCAAAATGATGACAGACTACAAAGGCGCCCCCCTCAAACTGAACAGTGACATCTCCTTAGCAAATTACCTCAATACCTTCTATGCGCGGTTTGATGCTGGTAATAACAACACCAGCTCACAAGCCACGGCAATGGGGGGGTGGGGGTCGGCTGCTGATGGAGGCGCAGTGTTCAGGGTAGCAGAGCATGAGGTGAGGCGGACCTTTAAAAAAGTGAATATCAGGAAGGCAGCAGGTCCGGACGGCATCCCCGGCCGCGTCCTAAAAGTCTGTGCCGACCAACTGGCCCCAGTATTCACTGACATATTTAACCTGTCCTTAGAACAGGCTGTCATCCCCACCTGCCTGAAGAAGTCCACTATTATCCCTGTACCCAAGAAAGCCAAGCCTGCTTGCCTCAACGACTACCGCCCTGTAGCTCTCACCTCCATAGCCATGAAGTGCTTTGAGAAGCTAGTAAAGGGCTACATCTGCTCCTCCCTCCCCATCAACATGGACCCCCTGCAATTTGCATACCGCCCCAACAGGTCCACGGAGGACGCCATAGCCCATGTGCTGCACACAGCAGCATCACACCTGGACAAGAGGCAGGGGAACTATGTGAGAATGCTATTCATCGACTACAGCTCGGCATTCAATACCATAGTCCCCTCCATACTCATAGCCAAGCTCAGGGACCTGGGCTTGAACTATGACCTCTGCCAGTGGGTCTTGGACTTCCTGACTGGCAGACCCCAGGTGGTGAGAGCAGGCAACTGCACCTCCTCATCCATCACCCTCAACATAGGGGCCCCCCAGGGCTGTGTTCTGAGTCCCCTCCTCTACTCCCTGTACACACACGACTGTGTGGCTCAGCGGAGTAGCAATACAATCATCAAATTTGCTGACGACACAGTGGTGGTGGGCCTGATCTCTGCCAACGACGAGAGGGCCTACCTGGAAGAGGTCAAGGTCCTGGCGGGATGGTGCCAGGAAAACAGCCTCTCCCTGAACGTCAGCAAAACAAAGGAGATGATTGTGGACTTCAGGAGGTCGGGGGTCAAGGACTACAGCCCCCTCAGCATCGACGGGGCACCGGTTGAGAGAGTCAACAGCTTTAAGTACCTCGGAGCCTACATATCCGAGGACTTGACATGGACCACACACATTGACAGTGTTGTGAAGAAGGCACGACAACGCCTCTACTTCCTCAGGCGCCTAAGGAAGTTCCAAGTCAGTCAGAAGATCCTTAAGAACTTCTACTCATGTACAATAGAGAGCATCTTGACCGGCAACATCACCTCCTGGTTTGGGAATAGCACTGCACAAGACCGAAGCAGACTACAAAGAGTGACACGTTCAGCCGAACGCACAATTGGAGGGGGGCTCCCCACCCTCCAGAACATTTACAACAAGCGTTGCAAGGGCAAGGCTAAGAGAATCATTAAAGACTCCAGTCACCCGAACAACTGCCTCTTTGAACTGCTGCGGTCAGGCAAGCGATACCGGAGTCTCAAGGCGAGCACAGAAAGACTCAGAAGAAGCTTCTATCCCCAGGCCATCAGGCTGCTAAACGAACAATGAATGAACACTACACAACAACCACCAAACGCACATAGCACACACATCCACACGCACACACTCACTTTAAACAAACACACTGTAGCACCCACTCCACACACTTTATAGCACACACCCACTTTAAACAAACACACTGTAGCACCCACTCCCCACACTTTATATTTATTGATGAAGGATTGCACTACAACTCGTACACCTTACTGTAAATTGTACCTAAATTGTACCTCATCCCATTTCTGCTTTGCACTAGATAGTACTGTACATTAGTACACTGCATAGTATTGTATATTATATGGTAACTCAGAACATTGTACATATGTCTATACCGAACACTGTGACCTCATTTTCTTCTTCTAAATTACATGCTATACTATGTTATTTGATACTATCTTGTCTAGCACAGTCTCTGGAGCGTAACAGTAAGAAGCATTTTGTATGAAAGTATTCTGTACTTCTGTATGACAACTATTAAAGAAACTTGAAACTTGAAACTTGACCGATACCCATCAATGCACAGCGATCTAGCATGTTCTGACTGTGAACACCTAAAGCTGAGGCTCAGACCGACCGACCGACCGTTTTAGATTTTTGGCAAATTTACCCTTATGTTAGAATTTTTTTTAATGTAAAAATAATGGTTGCAGATATAGAGGGGGGCGCCAAAACTGCGCAGAGCAATTTTTTTAATTTTTTTAAAAATGTTGGCGCCCCTCTAGGCAACCGCCTATATCGCCTGTAGGAAGCTCCGCCCCTGGACTTAATTAACTGCTGCACTGAAACCTGTTGGACCTGAATAGAATGGAACTTACCCTGAACAACATGACGCAACTCAACTGCAGTGGTTTCTTTCATTACTCAACATCATATCAGACTATCTATTTTCTAGACCAGTGGTTTCTTACATTACTCAACATCATCTGACAGATTAACATTTTCTTGTGTTACAATAGTAAACTCCCTGTGGCCAAACTCCCTGTGGCCAAACATCAGCACCAAAGACTTGAACAAAAGAAACAATACACTATACTTTTAGATGTTTATGCCACCATGTTTTTGTGAAGGAAGATTAGCTTTCAGCTGTAACAGAATAATTGTATTATTTTATTACTGTTCCTGATGTTTTAGGTTTTTGTGATTATGTGGTTATTGTGACAACACTAGGCGTTATATGGTCAAATGTTCTGGCTTTGGTCAGGATTCTAGCAGCGGCATTTGTACAAGCCTTTTAAAACCAGAATTTGGAAGGCCTGATAACGTATGGTTATTCTATAACCATAGTTATATTATTGTATAGCTTACGCTCTGCTCTCTAGTGGAACTATCCCTTTATCCAATCTAATAATGAATAATTTTTCTCCACATGCACACACTCATCCGCCTGGCCACACCCACATCCGCTCTACATAAGCGGGGTCGTGGCCGCACCATCAGCTCCTTCCCTATTTTCACCACCGTAAAGTGCCTGTATACACCACTTTAGTTTAGTGCCGAAATAGTTATTGGAAAGGAGTTACGTTATTGGAGAAAAGGAGCTGCGTTGACATTATATCTTTGTTTTCTCTCTCTCACAATTTTTTGAGGAAATACAGCGATAATGTCTTCGCCACCGGAGTGTCTAGAAGATGATGATCATTCTGACCTCCACCGGCGCTTCGCATTAGGGGTTCGCGTCGCTGACGGCCTCTCTGGGCGGGTGATGTTTTTTGCGACGCGGGCGCCAGGTGTGTTAGTTGTGGGGGGACAACTGCACAGCTTACGAAGGTCGGCTCCAGGCTAGGATCTTTTTCGCTGCCCCTTAGCGGCGTGGAGGGGGTTCTAGTCTGATGCTCCACGATAACATTAGCTCCTCCTCAAGTGAAGTCGTAGCTTTGTTTTCCTGGGACCGTGATTCCGAATCTGCGGTTCAATTCCCCGGGTCTCTGGACAAACTGATACCTGCTTTTCAAGATGAAAAACACTCGGTGCGAGGGAGGTGAGCTTGGTGTTCGTTATGAGAATATCTCCAAGCTCAGGTCGGCTACAGCCTGTGTATAACGAGGGGCTTGCTGCCGACACCGCTGTGTCTGGTAAACGCCGTTCTGAAGAGGGCCGTGTGTTGCCTTTTTCCCTTTTTTCTTCGGATAAGAAGAGGAAAAGACAGCGGCTGTCTAAAGTGTTGGCCTGTATTGCTTTTCTCATGTTGTACAGTTTTCAGTAGTAGCCGCTTAGCTTGCTTCTGCGTTAGCTAGTGGCGTTAGCTTGCTTCTGCCAGTTCGCTTTTTAGCTACGACGTTAGCTGCCGGCTGCGCTCGGCTGGGAACGTTAGCTTGATGCTATCAGTTAGCCTAGAGTTAGCTGTTTAGCTTGTGCTACAACCATTGGCGTAGCCGTGAGAATAGCAGGCCCTGGCACTCTGACTACAACGTCATCTTTGGCAGAAGATGTCGTCGGGCCTGCGCCATGACCGGCTGCAGGAGGGGGATATCACGCCGGAGCGAGGCTCCGGCCATTGCTTCTTCTGGCCTGGCCAGCGAGAGGCCTTCGTCAACGTGGTGGACCAACCTGTGTTGCGGCCTTTCGTCCTGCATTCGTTGGTGCAGGTAAGGTGTCCATTGGACATTACCCCACTCTTCCTTCCTTCCCCTCCCGAATGTTTTTGTTAATAACGATGTCTTTGTCTATGTTACTTCACTACATTTGGAGATACGACGTGTGCTGTGTGAAAATTGTCTTGGTCGCTTTGTATAGCTTGGGTTAGCGTTGGCCAAGGATAAGCCTTTCTCTCTACCTAGGAACAGCGTTGTTTTTTACGTGAGTAAAAATGAACTGGGTTTTTGTTGTATGATGAGAAGTTGTGTGTCTTCATGTAACGTTTAGACAACGTGGCTGAGCCCACAACTGGCTCGGTTACCCTACAATGCTGTGCATAGTGGCATATGATCGAGGGCTGAATCCCTCTCTTAGCTTGTTATTCTTTACTTGAGGGTAATGATGAAAATAACAAGTGGAAAGTTTTTTTCACACATAAGCAGAGCTGTGGGAAACCTGTTTCAAACAAGGTTTTTGGCTGTGCTGGCGTGCATGATGTAAAGCTTTTACTCTACACATATCAGGGGTAAGGTGGTGAGGGGTGGGTGAAATTATTCCCCGGTTTGCCCCTGCCCCCCCCCCCCCTCCCCTCCAATATGATTTTGTTTACAAAATGTGTGTTGATTCACTATATTTTTGGGGATACGATGTAAATCCCTCCGCTTCTGCTGGGGTTGTGCTCTTGCTTAGAGAGAGGCAATTTCTCTGAAAAATGTTTGGTCGCTGTCATGTAGATTTAGTAAGGCCTGTGACCAGCACTTGATCGAGGACTTATGTCTTCTCTCATCATAAAAAACTGCGTTCCTCTTGCAGTAGTGATCTGTCAAACCTCATTCTAGGAAAGTTTAAATCTGGTCAGATGATGCTATTGAAACACTTGGAGCCTGCTTTTTTTTTTTATATTTTTTTTATTATTGCAAAACAAAAAATTATTAAAAGTCAGTACTCAACACACAATGCATAATGAAACTTTCAGTAAAGGTGGTTATAATATATGCAAGTACAGAAACAGGATAAAACAAAAATAGTCTATAATAACATTTTAGCCGTATACAGTGTATATCCAGCGAAATTACAATTATATAAATGTTAGTATATAATATACCCCTAATACCTATTTTCTAAAACCCTACACACATATGCTCCAGCTCAAACCCCCCCCCCTCCCAGACCCCCTCTTGGATAGTACCTCCATTATCCCTCACTCCTAACCAGACACCACCATTATAAGCTAGCTTTTATTCTCTCCACCACTTCTAACCACATTGACATTTTGGATTCATTGAGCCCCAGAATTCTTGCTGTAGATATTTCTTGATATATCACATCAAGATATGTAAGAAACCACACTTTTCGGCAAATTTTTTCCGGTTGAAACCAACGTGATGCGATCAGTTTTTTAGCTACTGTGATACCCGATAAAACCAATCTTTTTAGTTGTGGATTCACTGCAAACTCAAAAACATCATTCAATAGTAATACCGCGGGGTGTACAGGTATATTCCAAAATACGAGTGTTGATAATTGTTGGGACACATCTTTCCAGAATGCCTTAACTGGTGGGCAGTCCCAATACATGTGCATAAATGTTCCTTCGTCCCCATTTGTACATTGGGAGCATTTGGAGTCTTGTATAAGCCCCATTTTGCACAGCCTTATAGGAGTCAAGTATGTCCTGTGAATATAGTTCAGATTGATTTGTTGATGATCCGGGTTCCTTGATGTAAGTCGGACATTTGCCCAGGCTCCTTGCCAATCAAAGTCATATTCCAGGTCTGGTATATCCCTCCTCCAGACAGTGTCTATTTGAAGGGTTTCATACGAGGACGTTAGTAATTGATAATAAAAACTTGATACAAAACCTCCCAATGTATCTCTTTCATAGAAAAATTTGTGGTATCTGTGGTGTTCAATTGGTACGAGTAATGGAACACCGTGAGATCTCATACAAAGTCGTAACTGTATGTAAAAAAGCCATGTGGACTCGGTGAGGTTAAACTTTATGCATATTTCGACATAACTACAGAGGCCCTTGTTATTAAAAATATCCCCTAATGAGTGTATGCCTTTCTCTTCCCATATAGGGAATCTTATAGGTCGTTTTCCCATTAAGAGTGCATTGTTATTGAATATGGGAGTGTGATTATGCCATTCTTGAGGGTTAGGATATTTCTTTTGTGTTTCCCGCCATGTTCTGATTGCATGGGTAATTATTGGGCCAAATTCTCGCTCACAATGCTTGATTGAAAGTTTAGTGTGTGCTATGTCTTTCAGTCTCTGTGGGGCTACCATGTTTTCTTCTAATTCTCTCCAAGATACCAAAGCCTGGGGGTCAAACCATATCTTCACTGGTCTTAAAGTGAAGGCCTTAAAATATTGTAAAAAATCTGGGACTGCCATGCCACCGTCTGCTTTATTTCTCTGTGCGGTGGATCTTTTTATGCGAGGTGGTTTGTTATTCCAAATAAATTTGTATGTGGAGGTTTGTAATCTTTTCCAGTAGCCCTCTGGAGGAGGTAACGGAAGCATTGAGCTGAAGAAATTGATTCTTGGTAATACATCCATCTTAACTATTGATACCCTTGCCTGTACTGAGTTTTTAAGTTTTGCCCACCTGTCCAGGTCGTCTTTGATTTTGTTCTGTATTTTTGTGTAATTGTGCTTCACCGTTTGTCTTATGGTGGGAAATATTTCCACACCCAAGCATCTGAAATGTTTGACCATGGGTATCGCACCTGGGAGGGTTGTGTCTTTTTTTGCACTGGTGTTAAGAGGAAGAAACGCCGACTTAGGCCAATTTATTTTAAATCCCGATAAATCACCAAAGTTTTCTATCAACTTGAGTATATGCGGCAATGTGTTGTTGGGGTTTTGCATGAACAATATTACGTCGTCCGCATATAAACTAATTTTAAGATGTGTGCCCTTGATTACTATTGGTTCTATGTGTTGGGATTGTCTTATAAATTGTGCTAAAGGTTCTAATGATAGATCGAATAGTCCGGGACTAAGAGGGCAACCCTGTCTGGCTGAGCGTGATACCGGAAAGATATCGGAGATGAATGTGCCTGTTGTAATCCTGGCCGATGGGTCCTTGTATAGTACTTTAATCATATCAATGAATCCTTTTCCTAACCCCATCCTTTCTAATACTGCCCATAGAAACGACCATTCTAACCTGTCAAATGCTTTCATAGCATCCAGGGATAGTATCGCCTTAGGTGTGGTGTCCTCTTTGTCAGCATCTAGTACGTGCAGTATTCGCCTTATGTTATCATTGATCAGGCGACCTTTTATGAAGCCTGTTTGGTCCGGATGAACTAAAGACGTCATATGCTTTTGCAATCTGATGGCTAATATCTTAGAGTACAGTTTGACATCGGTTCCGAGGAGGCTTACAGGACGGTAACTACCGCACTCAGTGGGGTCTTTGTCTTTTTTGTGAAGAACTGAAATGAGTGCGGTATTTTGGTGTTTATGGAAGCTTCCCTCTTTGACTGAGTATAAGATCATATTTAGTAATAAGGGTCCAAATATGTCCCAGCAAGAAATGTACATTTCTGATGGGATACCGTCAATTCCCGGAGCCTTGCCGTTTTTCATTCCGGATATGGCCTCCTTGAGTTCTTCTAATGTGATCGGTACTTCTAACTGTTTAGCGTCTTCCTCCGTAATTTTAGGGAGAGTAATTTGATTAAGATATGTGTCTAATTTGTCTTGATCAAAGGTCGTTTCTGTATTATATAAATCGGAGTAGAATTCTTTGAATGTATCGTTTATTATTTTGGGTTCTGTTACTAGAGCTTGTTGTTTCCTAATGGCAGTTATATCTGCAAATTTTGCATTAATTCTTAGTCGCATGGCTAATAGGTGACTAGGTTTAGAGCCTTGGAAGTACTGCTGTTGTCTTGTGCTGCGTATTTGCAATTCCGATTTGTCTGTATATTGCTTTGATCTCTGTCTTTAGAATGTTTACTTGGTTTTCTAGTCTAGTAGAGTTGTTGTATTTTAAAGAATTAAAAAGCGTTGAGTAAAGCGTTTCCATTTCAGATAGTTTTGTGTTTTGATTTTTGCGCAATATGGAGGAAAATCTATCCGAGAAATCCTTAATCATAGTCTTTACCGACATCCATAATATTCTGGGATCTTGCACCGAGTTAGCATTATCCCGTAGGAATATTGTGAGAGCTTCTTTAATTTGTGTAATGAATTCATTGTTGTTAAGCAGCATAGAATTAAAACGCCATCTTGGGGCCCGGGAAGATAGTGTACCAAATGTTGCTTTCAGGATTAAGTAGCAGTGATCTGATAGCGCATTGGGTGTCATTTCCACTTCATATTTATCAAATATTCTCGGGGATGCAAAGACGTAATCAATTCTGGATAGTGTGTTGTGTCTCGACGAACGACAGGAGTACTTGCGGGTCATTGGGTTAAGTGAACGCCATAAATCAGTTACCCCTGTTGATTTCGACCAATCTTTTAATGCTTTAGATGAATTTTTTTGTTCGCTGGAAAAGGTAAGGTAAGTTTTGTCCATCCTTGGGTTCCAAATGGCATTAAAATCCGCACCTATTATATATGAGTATTCGGGATGGTTTAACATTTCTCCGGTTAGTGAAGTGAAGAAACCCACTTCGTACAAATTTGGGGCATATACCGCTGCTAATGCAATTTTCCTGTTATTGTGTATAATCCTAGCTATAGTTATGCGCACCTCAGCATCCGACCATACCCCTTTCAATTCGATATTTAATTTGCGTCTGACGACTATGGCTACCCCTCTAGTTCTCGTAACAAAAGAAGAGTGACTAATATTATGGTATATGTTATCCGCTAACGTATTTATGTCTTCCTCTAAAATGTGCGTTTCGCTTAATAGAGCCACGTCCACATGTTCTTTTTTCATCAGTGTGAGCACGCTTTTGCGTTTGTGTTGTTTGTTTATCCCACCGGTGTTCCATACCATTATATTCAAACTAGCCATAATCTATGCATGTTTTTATGTAGTTTTTGGTAATGTTTCTGGAGTGTGAAGCTACAATAGATGTACATCCAATTAATGAGGTCCCGTTGAGAGCTGAGCTTAAAAACATATATATATACAAATAAAAATCCCCTAATTTCCCCTCACCCAGAAAGTCGTACAGGCCTGTGTTCCAAGAACACATCCTCCGCGATTGACTTTCTCCCATAGTCCACCGGATTGCCCAAACTGAGCATTGTAATCTTAATCTACCTATGCTAATTGCCATAGGATCTAACATTTCCATTCTATTGCAATAGAATGTCGCTTTTGGTCTTGCCCCTTCCCTTACTGTAATGAAGTGTTGTGATAAATGACAGAAAAAATAAAATAAACAATAAAAAAAGAGAATAAACTTTTATCGACATATTCATTTGAACCCTCTACTAACGTGTGGAAAAAAGGAAAAAAGGAAAAGATTGTAGAGCAATATTGACACCTTAATGTGAAGAACATTGGAAAAGAACAATGTAAGTTAAAATATATTTTAAAAAATATAGAGTAATGAGAAGAAAAAATTAAATAAAATAAAAATCAATGGAAAGATATAGATAAGGAATGAGAGATAGAATAATTATCAACGTGGAGAAGCCACTAGTCTCGAATTAACAGATTAGATATGATAGAAAAGCAGCGCCTTTTAGAGCTTCAATGTGCCTTCAATGGAGTGATTACTTAAATTGTTAGAATAACCTTGTAGTGTTCATACGTTTAAGTGTGGTTAATTTTTAAAATATTATTAAAGACTGATAGAACTTCATTTAATTTATTATCTGCTATGTGTATACACACCGGATGTTTATTGTTAGAGTTGTAGGCTTCGTTGTCATGGTGCCTTATATTCTAGAAGGTTGTAGAGTATACTAGTGCCTAGACTATTTTATGTTCCAGAATGATCTAAGAGACCCAGGGCATTTGAGCGATAAACCCAGAATATTCCAGATAGATCTTTTTGCAATGATATGTATTTGTCTCCTCAGAGACCAGAGTCTGAAATTATAATGTATTATGAATCGTATTATACACAATACACATTGTTATAGACGGCTTGCATATCGTCTGCTACCTTGATGAACACAATAAAGTCATTCTAACACTGATATACAATGAGAAAGAGGCTTATATGTTTCCGACATTTTCGCCCTGCCTTGGGTTATTTGCTCCATTTCGATTTAGAAAATCCTCAGCTTCAATAGGTGTGTGTATATCTGACCTGCGACCGTCACTGCCCAAGAATGATAACAGCGCTGGGTATGATAGCCTTGGCTTGTAACCGGCTTTGAACAGCTTTTGCATCACATCTTTGTATGGTAGACGTCGGGTGATGGCATCTTTGCTCAAATCTTCGTAGATAAATATTGGTTTACCACCATAATTCAGATTCCCACGTTGGTTGCGAGCAAATTTGATGATGTCATCCCTTGTTGTAGTCTTCCGCAGGGTGACAATGATGACTCTTGGCCCGTTGATTCTTTGCCCCCGAGAACCGATTCTGTAAACTTGGTCCACTTCTGGCACTTTGTTTGGATCGATGTTACTCAAAATCGTTGATAACACTGTTGGAAAGTTGGAATCTTCGCAGTTTACTGCTTCTTCAAGCCCTACAATGCGGATGTTATTCCGCCTGTGGTAGCGTTGGGTTTCTAGTAGCCTCTCCGCCGCTTCGTTTTTAAGCCCTTGTATTTCCCTCCGATATTCTTCTTTCACTCTTTCCATCTCTTTTCCCATCTCTGTCATGCCACCTTCGTTCGCCTTGACTGCCTTTGTGATTTCTGTCACCGTATTCTCCACTGTCGTGATTCGCATGGACTGTAAAGCGCCCGCTCTCATAACCTCTTCGAATTTAGTATCGATGTGTTCAACGTGTGCTTTGAAAGCGACCATCTGATCTTTTACGTGTGCTTTGAAAGCGACCATCTGTTCTTTTATCAGGATAGTCAGAGAGTTGAAGTCGGGTTGTGTAATTGAACTGCTTGTGTCAGTTGATGTTGTTGGAGCAGTGAGGGATCCGATGGATGTTTTTGCTATTATCTTCTCAAAATCGCCTGCTTTTTCCTTCACGGTATTTTTTTCTGATGTTCCTGTTATGTTGTCATCTATTGTCTCCCTCTCGGGGACAGTTGTCTTTGGTCCCTGTGTATTCTCCTCTATATTCCCCGCGCCGGGGCTCACCAACGGATCTGCCACAGCGTCGCCTGTCATTTTCTTTGATCGAGTTTCAATCGGCGCCGTTAGATTTGCCGTTTCTTGTTTCTTTCCCGTCCTTTCCTTCCCTAACCATGTTGTCTTTTGATATAGTTAGTAGAAGGTCCTATCAATACATACGATGTGGTCTAATCTCTTTTGGTACTGTCCAAATAAGGTTTTTAAACGAAATTAACGATAACTGGAGCGGAGCTGTAACCAATTGCGTGCGCTACATATTGCAGCTAAACCGGAAGTCTTGGAGCCTGCTTTGAATATACTGACTGGTCTATTTTTAGTGAGGCCTGTAACAATCTAGACTCCTACACAGACACAGTGTCATCCTATATAGATTTTTGTGTTAATCTCCATATCCCCACTAAATCTGTTAAAACCTATGGTAACAATAAACCGTGGTTCTCACGCGATCTCATTGAGTTGCGGAGAAAGAAAAACACTGCGTTCAGGGAGGGGGACACTGAGTCTTACAAAGCAGCTAAATATGAACTTAGAGCTGCCATCAGGAAGGCAAAAACATCCTATGCCACTATACTGGAGGATAAATTTGATTCAAACAACACTAGGGCAGTCTGGAAAACTCTCAATGAACTAACCAATTACAAAAAGAAATCCCCCCCCCCCCCCCCCCCGACGCAGACCCCCACCTCCCAGACAAGCTGAACACCTTCTTTGCCAGGTTTGAGAAGCCTCTTAAAGACAGCTGACCAACCCTGACCAACATGAACATTGCCCCCTCCCTCTGTTTCTGGCTGCTGGACACACTGAAGGGCCGCAAACAGGTAGTCCGCTACAACAACCTCACCTCTCTCCCTCTGACCACCAACATTGGGGTACCACAGGGGTGTGTTCTCTCCCGTGGCTTTTTTCCCTCTACACAAACAACCTCCGATCAGCATCCCCCTCAGTCAAAACGCTAAAATACGCAGACGACACCACCATCCTAGGGCTGATCTCCAACAACAAGGAGGATGACTACCGGCTGGAGGTGGAGCGGACACCAACATGGTGCAGAGAACATAACCTGATACTCAACGAAAGCAAGACCGTTGAACTCATTATTGACTTTCGAAAAATCACACCCACTAAAACACCCATGCTCATCAATAACCAACCCATTGCAGCCACAGACACATTTAAATACTTAGGAACACACATCAGCAATAAACTCAACTGGGATCATCACACCACTCATCTACTTAAAACAGCCAATCAAAGATTATTCCACTTGAGACAACTCAAGAAGTACAAGGTTAGGAAGACGTTAATGATACAATTTTACACAGCCATTATACAAAACATCATTTCACTCTCCATCACTGTATGGTACGGCAACACACCCAAACACACACTACACAGACTAGACAGGATCATCATAAGGGCATCCAAAATCATTAACTGCACACTCCCCACCCTGGACTCCATACACAAACATCACACCATCACACGCGCACACAAAATCATTAGTGACCCCCTGCACCCAGCTCATCACCTCTTCCAACTCCTCCCCTCTGGTAGGAGGTTCAGGTCACTGGGCAGCCGCACAGTGAGGTTCAACAACAGTTTCTTCCCCAAGGCCATACAATTACTTAACTCCAACTCCTCCTAATTTCACCCCTGCTGTTATGTGATGTATGTTATGTTATGTTATGTTCCATGTGTCTTCTTATGTCTTTGTGGACTGTGGTGTATTGTCGCAGCTACCACCTGCACCATGCTCGAATTCCACCGGCCTGGCCGTGTGGCAATAAAAGAAACTTGAACTTGAACTTTTGCCCCTTTTTATTGTGATAGAGGGTTGTGTGTATCGTATTCACGTTTAAGTAAACGTGGCTTT
Organism: Notolepis coatsorum; assembly: GCF_963971535.1. NCBI lineage: Eukaryota > Metazoa > Chordata > Actinopteri > Aulopiformes > Paralepididae > Notolepis > Notolepis coatsorum. The sequence continues at coordinate 93,093,307 of NC_140169.1, read as the reverse complement.
GAATCCACAACTGGGTTAGGTGTTGGCCTACAGACGTTACATGTGTAGCTCTTGTACCAGGGCCCTTGGCCCCTCTCTTGGTCTGTGTTTTTCTTACTTTAGGGTAAAGGTGTAAAAATTCAGGTGGCAAGTTCACGCATGAGCCTGAAGCCATGTATAAAACCAGTTTTTGCACAGACGAGGTTGTCGTCTGTGGCTGGCGTGCAGAATGTGAAGCTGTTACCCTAACAGGTATAATGCGCTTTCATGTAGCACGTTATGACTGGTGTCATGGCTCTGCTTTGTCGTTGCATCGTATCAGGGGTGAGGGGTCATGAGGGGTGGGCTGATCAAATTCCCTGGTTCCACGGTTCCACTCCATGTTAGGATGGGTGGGTCACGGGATTTCCCCCCGGCCATGGGATACGTCACTGGGTGCGTTTCCTATTGGCCAGGAGACATCCGTGAGGTTACAGGCTCTGTGCTGCAGACCGCTGTCTTTGTCAAAGTTGGATGATGCGATGCATTCGAAAACTGTTAGTTTTCTGCTCTGCTCTCTATTACAGTGTGTATTGGGCCGTTGGTCACTTGGCCCAATTATTATTGCATGTATCTTTTTCAATTGTACTCACGTGGAGGTCTCTCTGGGGGAACTTCTGTCTTCCCCTCTTATGTGAGGAGCAGAATTGACGGGGTTGCCCTCAGTCGCGTCATATAAGGCCTGTGTCTGTGTCTTATTGACCGGCTTCCTGCTGCTCGTCCCAGACAGCATGGAGGGAATGTTGTCTGGTGTTTCTTATTAGTATTCACCATTGATGTGTTTCGGGTTCTTGACGTGCATATAGCGCTGGCCCTGGGTGCTTCCAATGTGGAACCACGTTATGGGCCGGCGCGCCTTGGTTGCCCAATTCATAGAAACAGTGTTTTTTATGCAGGCGACTAGGAAGGAGATTTTCTATCTCTACAGAGCGCCAGTGCACTAGGTTAGACTCGATGACTCAGTTGCATCTCCGGGGGGAGATGACGGAGTAGATCATTACATTGGCGGAGGGGTCTCAAGCCCATGAGGTGGGCCGCCAGGAGCAGCGCATTCACGTTCTGTCCATCTTGGTGGCGCCCTCTGTGATGTTTTAGATCGACACGCGTACCTACCCCCCTCTTAGGACTGGGGATGGCGGCGTGACTAGGACGCGGGACTGGTTCTGGTCCGGGGCGCAGATCTGCTGTTCTGGTACCCCGAAGGACTTTGTGCTTTTCCGGCGGAAAATGCCGGGTCGGTCCGGGCTTCGCGGGGATTGATGTCGTGGATGTGTGTGTCATATGTATGCCACTACGACTTGCCCATAACAGTGACGTGCTTGGTCCATACTGTGTTGTACCTTGCGCTGTGTTAGGTGGCCTAACCCACCAGCTTCCCCACCCACCAGCTTCCCACCCCCTAATACTGCCAATTGTATTAGTATGAACGACCAGCCAAGCTGGTAGCAACGCCGAGAGCTGGGCTCGAACCCAGCATCTCCTGCATTAGTGGCGAGCGCCTTGCCCACTGCGCCACTTAGCCGCCCCATATGTGATCACTTCTGTAGGCTAACACTCAACCTAGTTGTGGACTCGATGCCACGTTTCCCAAACGTAACACGAACACACACAACCCCCTCAGATAATAAAAAAATTTAAAGTTACTTACTCTTACTACTGCAAGAAGAACACCGTCTTTTATGATGAGAGAAGACAAGTCTTTCGACCGAGTGCTAGCCACAGGCCTTGCTAAGCACACATATATAGCGACCAAAAAACAATTTTCAAAGAAAACTGCCCCACTCCCTAAGCAAACACACAACCCCACAGCTAGGTGAGGGTTATACATCGTATCCCCAATATATAGTGAATAAACACATGTTTTGTAAAAAAAAATAGTCCCTCACCAGGAGGGACTTTTTATTTAATAACAAAATTATATGTTGGGGGGGGGCAGGGGTAAACAGGGGAGTCACTTGCGTCGCCTGCCGCGTTTGCCCCCATGGGGAGCCGGCCCGGAGGGACGGTGCTGGGCAGTCTCCTGGTCACGTCAATCCCTACCGTACCCTCCGGGCGTGGGACGACTGGCTGCAGTGGTCGCGGCACTCCCTCTACTCCTGGCCTTCTTGGCGGAAGGCCCAGCAGCGGCGGCGGTGATGGTGGCAACGGCCGCAGGCCTCTGCCGGCGTTGCTTCCCCCGGACATCACCGGTGGCATCGGGTCGGGGGAAATGGGGCTGGAGCACGGAGCGCTCCTCCTCCATCTCCCTGCAGGCTGCCGTCATCTGCTGCATGGCCGACCCGAATAGTCCAGCATCGGAGAGGGGGGCTGTGAGCAGCGGAATCCTCCTCTGGTCCGGCACCCGCGCCTGCTCCAGCCAAAGGTGGCGCTGGATGAGAGTGGCCAGGGCGCGCTCCTTCCCGGCGGCTATCGCCTGCAGCTGGGTTAGGTGCAGGATGGCTCCAGCCGCCTGGGCGTGAAGGTACAGTTGATGGTCATCTAGTACCGACCCGCCCGCCATCAGCCCCGACATGTAGCGCGCCAGCTGCGCGATGTTGGAGGTTGCAGCCAGGCTCTGTGTCGAGGCGATGTACACCTGGTCACTCCACGACGCCAACTGCCTGGCCGACTTCCCCTGGGGAACCGGCTTTCTTAACGGCTCCCACACCATTTCGGTGCAAAGTATGGCTGCCATCGGGCTATCAAGCCGAGGCACCCCGTCCTTTAGCCCCTGGACCAAACACACCACCCGCGTGACTGGCACGTAGGCGGGAGTAAAGGCCTCTGCATGCTACAGCAAATTCAAAGCAACTTCAACACAACATCGACAAAGCAACGGTGTTGCAGACACATTACCTTTATGCTTCTGCAAAATCAACGCGCAGCCTATGATGCAACAAAATGTACCCCGGATGTGCGGCTCGAGCGCGCCCAGCCCGCCTGAATACTTTGGGCAGCCGAAGGTGCGCACTCTAGCCATTACAAACGGATTTCCCTTCTCAACCATACATCGTTAGTATAATAATAGCCCTGTTTATGTTTGTTTTCGCTTGTGTTCTTGTATATAGTGTAATATCAACCCAGTCCATCCCCATTGTTTCCCCAATCTCCTTCCACGAATTCATCGTCATAATGCTATCCTTGTAGTCTTTAGACCCGCTATTATATAAATGTTGGTACTTTCGGACCTCCTCTGCAATACGTTCCTGCATTTGATTCATTTTAAACAAACAATTAAACAAGTGTAATGAAACAATACACTAGCTATCGAGCTCCTGTCAGAAAGTTTTCTTTTGGTCTCGAGCTCCTGTCAGAAAGTTTTCTTTTGGTCTCGAGCCAGGAACACTAGAAGTGACAGACAGCCCCGCCCCCATTCACTACCAACCAATCACTGCTACGCAATACCAACGCAACGGGTCTTTAGATTAGATTTTGGACACAGGTACGCAACGCCCAAGCAACACAGTCTACAAGACTGTCTGCAACAAGCGCGCTGAAATCGCGCCGATGTTGTGTTGAAGTTGCTTTGAATTTGCTGTAGCATGCAGAGGCCTTAAGGCCAACGATGCGGGAGATTACCTGTCCCTGTGCCACGTAAGCCTCCATTGCTGGGAAGAATGGGCAGACAACGCCCGTCTCTCTCACAGGACGACGTTGCCAGAGATGACCTATCATGTTATCAGGAACAGGTGCCGGCAGTGGCTGCGGCAACGCCACGCCATTAGCTGCCATGAGCTCTGGGAACAAGGCAAGCAACTCCCCTTGCATACCTTCCTCCACGTTACTCGCGTCCCTCGCGTATGGGAGGCTGCACCGGGTGCCATCGTCAAACGCGGCAGATAGCTGGGCATCTCGTCTCGGGGGTGGAGGTTCTAACCCAGTCCCAGAGTACAAGGAACCCCAAGGAGACGCAGCACCCCCTGCCACTCCCCGAGAGGGAGAGTGACACGTCTCCGCTGGGACTTCGAACAAGAGAGCTCCCGCCCCCTCCATGTAATCCTCAGTTTCCATCGGAAATGGAGAAGAGGCGAGAGAACTCTCGCTCGGCTCCAGCACAACACTACCACCAGGCCGTTCACCCCCGCTGCTCGCCGTCTTACGACGAGAGCGAGCCAAAGCGAAGAGTCTGTGACGCAAATCCTCGGCCACCAGAGGAACCCGGCCACCTCACAGGAGATGGGGGCTCAACGGCCCCTCTGCGAGGCATACTCACCACCGGGTGCCGCCCAGGCGCACCTGGCTGCCACGACCGTGGAGCCAGAGACGCCCCACGACGCACGGAGGACGGCGCGATAGTGAAGCGCTGGTGGAGGGTAACGTTGTGACCGTCTAGACCAGGGGTGGCCAACCCGTGGCTCGCGAGCCGCATGCGGCTCTTTGCCCGTCAATGTGCGGCTCTTCCATCCATAAAAAAAATGTAATAAAAAAAATATTATAATAATTTTTTACTTTTTTTTTTTTTTTTACGTCACTCATTCCATAAGGACGTAGAATAAACATTTACAATTTTTTTAAATGGTTCATTTGCATGTTATTGGTATCTGAATCTAGGTAGATTTTCGAAATTCGAAAGCCCCGAGTCTCTTCCTTCAAAAGACTACACTCACTTTTGGCTGTGCCACTTCCTCCTGTCAATATGCGCCGGTTTCCGACTCAATACCCTGAGATTTCTATAATCTTATATTTCACTAATAACAGTTAAAATAATTGGTTAACCCTGTGAGGCCCAAATTAAAAAGACATTAGCAACTTCAGCGGCCAGAGGGTGGGACATATAAACACATTTACTATCAAATAGCATTGTGAGGCTGAACAACAGGACCAATTGACTATACATGTGCTTAACATTTTTTAAATAAACATTATTTTTTTAAATGGCTAAAAGTGATTTTGTAATTTTGCAACCGTGGGTCTCACAGGGTACTTTTAACCCTGTGAGGCCCAAATAAAAAAGACATTAGCAACTTCAGAGGCCAGAGGGTGAGACCTATAAACACATGAAGGGTGCCGTGACTGAAAAAAAAGGTTGAGAAACGCTGGTATATGGTGTGGCTCTTTGTGGTACCACAGTAATTTTTGTGGCTCTTAGTCTCTGACTGGTTGGCCACCCCTGGTCTAGACCCTCCGATGGTGAAGACATTATCTCTTAGTTTTTTTGGAAATTTGCGAGAGAGAAAAAACAAAGTACAATGTCAACGTAGCTCCTTTCCAACAACTATTTTGGCACTAAACTTAAAGTGGTGTGTTACAGACACTTTTCGGTGGTGAAAATAGGGAAGGAGCTGATGGTGTGGCCACGACCCCGCTTATGTAGAGGAGCGGCTGTGGGTGTGGCCAGGCGGATGGGTGTGTGCATGTGGAGAAAATTATTCATTATTAGACTGGATAAAGGGACAGTTCCACTACGAGCAGAGCGTAAGCTATACGATATATAACAGGACGTTACAATAGTCTAGGCAGTACAAGGGTTTAGGCTCGGATTCTGGAGATATTATTGCGAAGATTTATTTACTACCTCAAACTATAGTCTACCCTTATAACTCTGTATGATAGCATGTACAACAATGCTGTATATACCGTGTGTATATATATACGTATATATATATATTTATATTCACTGCATATATATATATCTGTATAATATACCTGCATATACACCTTTCTATATACCTATTTATACACCTGCATATAACCCATATAACTCTGTATGATAGCATGTACAGTAATGCTGTATACACACACAGGGCACGAAATGTACTTTTTGACGCACCGGCCAGTAGATGGGAAAATTCTACCCGCCAAACATATTTCTTACCGGCCAAAAGAAACGCATTTTTGTGTCACATATATAAAATCAGTACATTTCAAGTAGATAAGGTATTACGTTGAAGAATAGACACTTAAAGAGGCCAGAGTTAAATTTGTACTCTCTCTCTCTCTCTGAAGTGACTTCTCGCTATCTGCAAACAGCTCCACTGTCTGTGTGTATACTTAGTAGCCTCCAGATGCAGCCAGGATTATCCGGCGCTGCAGCTGGACCCTATTGGTATACTGTGCTTTGGTCAAATCACGCTCTCAGCTCGAATACGCATCGAATCAATGTTATAAGACATTGATATCAGGAGCTATCTGTAGCTACTGCTAGCCGGCTAGATAACGTTAAGACAATGCCTCAGTGAACAATTTTGTTTACTGGGACATATAGAGCTAACGTGAGCTAACGCTGCCTACCGAGCGAACGGAGGTATTATGCACTCGACTATTGCTGGAGCCATAGGCGGCGGGTATATAAGGCCAGGCTAGGCTATGCCTACCCAAAATATTATGCTGGGAATTTTGAAATGTATATATAATATATGTGCGCAGGCTGCTGGTTATTGTGTCTTGTGCTGCAGCCCGCTGGCCGAGGTGTCAACAACGAAGGTGTCAGTCGGCTAGGTAGCAGCGTTTAACATTCCAGGTACAGGCAGTAACCAATCACGCATAGGCTCAGGTTAAATAATGTAGCCAATCACATCATTCACATGATCATCCTGCTCCCGCAGGCTGAGTAAAGCAAGCATCTGCGTTCTGAATCTCCGCCCGCTGATCGCTTTGTAGCGAACACCAGCGCACTATTTTGAGTCAAATTTCAAAAAGCAAAACTACACGGATCACCTGAGGCTGAGGCTATATGATGCGTTATCTTGGCAAACAAGGGCTTGCTCTAAGAGGACATGATGAGAGTCCGAGTTTATCAAATCGTGGAAACCTTTTAGAGCTACTGTATGTACATTGTTTTCAAAGCATGATGAGATCTAAATTACGAAAAACGTTCCCTTCATTGCTGTCAGCACTGCAACTTGTGATTCAAGTTGTGAACGGTCTTTCTCAGCAATGACATCACATCCAAAACTGACTAAAGAACAACAATGCGCCAGTCTGCTTCACATTGAAAGTGATCTCACAGACAAAGTTAAAGCAGAAAAGATCATTGATGCCAAGACGAAACGTCGCATTTTGCTGCATTAAGGTAAGACAATGGTTAATCTATTATTGGATGCCTTCATTTGAACACTTAATTTGCACTATATATTAAATGAGTGGGGCTCGCCTCGCATAGCCTAGTGGGTGTGTGTATTGACAAAAAAGGAATCATTTTGCGCGCTCCGCTCGATATAGCCTACCCTAATGTCCGGTTCACGCGCCACCTATGGCTGGAGCATTTGTTGATATCAGCAGCTATCAGTAGCTAGCCAGCTAGATACCGTTAGACAATGCCTCATGTATTAAACTAAAAGTGAATAGTTGACTGGGTTTGATTGATTGATTGAAAAGTTTATTAACAGATTGCAGAATGGGTACAGTACAGCTCAATACATACAATTGTTAAGGGGATGCAGACCAGAGAAAGACTTTCGTCTTGTTTACATCAGGGTCCCCCATTTTCAATTCATCATAACATATATGACATACATGACATACAGATAGACAGTACTGCTACATCTATACATTTATGACATATCAGATTTGCAAATACAGTACTGTTTGTGATACAAAAGTGTCCAGAAAAGGAGTGTATATACATTTGGCGTAGAAACTGTACATTGGAGGAGGTTGGATGGGTGGGGTGGGGTTGGGTAGGGGACACACACATTTTACACTGTACATTGGAATACTGACAAAGCCTTACTTGGTCATTTACTGTACAACTAGGTTAGGACATTTGTAGGGGCCAGTTTCGAATTGCAGTCTCACGTAGGTGTTTTTTGAGAGTGTTTTTGAAAGTGGGTAGTGATTCACATTCCTTTACAGCTTTAGGTAGGGCGTTCCACATTGATGTGGCATAATTGCGAAACGTGTTTAGTCCCTTGTTTGAGCCGAATCTGGGTTTTACATGATTTGTGGAGCTCCCTCTGGTGTTGTGATCATGGTATTCACTGACCTTTGGGAAGTATTTTGACATGTACATGGGTACCTTGGTCGCGTAGTGTATCTTGTAGACCAGGCCCATTGCAAGTTGCTGTACTCTGTCGTCTACTCTAAGCCATCCTAGGTTGTCAAAGTGGGCAGGGGTGAGGTGGGTTCTCGGAGTCAGGTCAAGTAGTAGTCTGACTAGCTTGTTTTGAGATGTTTGTAATTTGTTTTTTAGTGCCTTTGAGGTGCTTTGGTACCATGAGGTGCAAGCATAGTCGTAGTACCCTTGAATGAGTGCTCCTGCTAGAGTCTTCAGGGTATTCTTGTTTACCAGAGAGGAGATCCGGTACAAGAATCGCGTTCGTTGGTTGACTTTTTTTTATTACATTGGATGCCATTTTGTCACAGGAAAGATTAGCCTCTAGGATGGAACCCAGGTAGGTAATTTCATCTTTCCTTGTGATAATATTGTCACCCACTGTAACCGAGAAGCCGTCGGTCTTGCTGAGTTTGTTATTTGAACCGAAGAGAATGGACTCTGTTTTGCCCATGTGTAATGATAGTTTGTTGTCGGCGAGCCATATGCAGATTTTGCCTAGTTCCGAGCTGAGGGCTTTTTCAACCTGTAACTTGTTTAAACAGTAACGTTAGCTCACGGAGGTCCGCACTAGACTAGAGCAGACTGCCTCTGTGTTGATACGAGCAGAAGCACGGACTGGGGCGGATATGACTCGTTGCCACGAGTTTTTTCAAAATAAGTGTATCATATGAACCGAACGTTGCTAACTGCCGGAGCCATCGATATTATGACTGGAGCTGCGCTTGGGGCGGAAATGAGACCCGCACAGGATTTTCAAAATAAGAGTATCGATATGAACTACACGCCAGGTGGCGGCCAGACCTCTCAGTGTCACTCGCCAAACCGAAAATCTGCCCGCCAGTGGCGGGCTCGAATTTCGTGCACTGCATGTATATATTTATACTATATACATTACACACCTGTCCCTATACCTATATATGTATATCCTTTTTACATAGGAAGGGATATGTATAGATATAGTATTTACAGATATATTCTGTAAATACTATATCTATACATATCCCTTCCTACTAGTTATACCGCTGGCCAGTATGACCTTAGTGTCTTTATACCGGTATCACTGTACATAACAATACTATAACACTGTACATACATCTGATTAGCACTATTACTTAGTAGTGCTCATCTATATATGTTATATCCAGTTTAATCACCTGTACATTGTATATTTACTACTGCACTTTACTGTTACATTTGTACTGTGGTTGGATGCCAAATGTATTTGCATTGTACTACTGTAATTGTGCTGTATGATGATAATACATTTGAATTTAATCTAAGCTAATCTAATTCATTCAAACCTTTATTTATGCTCCAGTCAATTGAGGTTACCCTCCTCTTCAAAGATTTGCATATATGCTACATTGTGTTGACTGCTGTAGCGTGTGGGTCATGTTAAACAAAAAATACAGTAATGTAACTGCTTTGTTGTCTATTCTTAAACATTATAATTTTAATAATGCACCAGGTTAGAGGGTTCCTTGTACAATTTACAGCATTAGTTATCTGGGAATCTCTTTCATATCCAAGCAAAATTGGTATTGTAGCTGAAATATCCCTAACCGAAGTCGACATTGAATTGGGACCTTGTGAATCTGAATCGAATCGATTTGGGAGATCAGTGGCAATAGCCAGCCCTAACAAACACACAATCACACAGACACAGAAGTGTGTGTACACACACACACACACACGCATGCACACAAGCACAGAAGTGCCCAGCCACACACAAGCACATTGCGCAATTACACAAGCACAAAATCACACACAAGCACACAGACCAGACACCTACACACACACACACACACACACTTCAGCTATGTATTTCAGCATTGCTGTAGGATTATCTCTAGCTTTATTCTGAGTACCTGAGTAATAAAGGAGACTTGTGCAAACAATGTGAGGATTACATGGAGCAGGTCACAAAAAACATTAGTCTGCCTGCAAACACTACTGTGTGCAGGGGTGTAGCTCCAGATTCTGGGCCCCATGAAAGAATGTATTTGTAGGCCCCCAGTGAATGCGAGCGCGCGTAAACTTTTTGGCCATTTTTTTATTGATGAAAACGCATAATATGGTTTTTACCTATACATTCAGATCAGCAGTTCAGCACCTGCACTGTTGGTGGGTGAGCCTAGTAAAGGATGTCGCATTGCGTTCATCTTCAATGAATGGACCAATGCAATAGTCTACCAAAGCCCCCCCTCTCTCTCTATATATCTCTCACACACACACACACACACACACACACACACACACACACACACACACTTCAGAAACAAACATAGTATCAATGAGAGCATCAATAATACACCTGAGTGATGTCTAGTAAAAAAAAAAAAAAAAAAAAAAAAAAATTGGGGTCCCCCCTCAGTGCTGGGCCCTTGGAATCATCCTAAGCTACCCCCCCCCCCCCCAGCTACGCCCCTGACTGTGTGTAGCGTGGAATCAGTGCAGATGCATTGTACACCTCCCCTCGAAGGTCTTCCTACGTAGAACATAAATTCACACATAAAAAAGCAATACATACAGTACAAGATATCTTGATGTAACATTGATATTCAACTAATACACTATACTGCTATTACTCCTTCGAATTATATGTTTTTAAAATATCAGTCATATTTTAACTAACAATCTTTTGCTAAATTTAACTTTTTGTATCACTTTTTTAGTTTTTTCATGTCCAGGCTTCACAGGTTAACTGATAACTGGACAACACAACATAGTTAGTAATCTTCATGAATGATTTAGGATAAGAATGTGTGGCACGGTCTGTAGGCATGAATACCCACATGTTGACCAGGTGTCCTCTTTAAAAGATACATAATATGTCCCATTTAAAAGATAACATAGTCCCATTTAAAAGATACATAGTCCCATTTAAAAGATACATAACATGTCCTCTATACAACATACATAATGTCTTCTTTAAAATATACATAATATGTCCTCTAAGATATACACGTGTCCCCTTTAAAATATACATATGTCCCATTTAAAAGATACTGTACATAATATGTCTCCTTTAAAAGATACACCATATGTCCTCTTTAAAAGATTCATAATTTTTCCTCTTTAAAATATACATAATATGTCCCCTTTCAAATATACATATGTCCTCTTTAAAATATACATATGTCCTCTTTCAAATATACATCATATATTCCCTTTAAAAGATACATATGTCCCCTTTAAAATATACATAATATGTCCCCTTTAAAATATACATAATATGTCCCCTTTAAAATATACATAATATGTCCTCTTTAAAATATACATAATATGTCCCCTTTAAAATATACATAATATGTCCCATTTAAGATACATAATATGTCCTCTTTAAAATATACATAATATATTCCCTTTAAAAGATACATATGTCCCCTTTAAAAGATACATAATATGTCCTCTTTAAAAGATTTAAAATATACATAATATGTCCCCTTTAAAATATACATAATATATTCCCTTTAAAAGATACATAAATTATGCCCTCTTTAAAATATACATATGTCCTCTTTAAAATATACATAATATATTCCCTTTAAAAGATACATAATATGTCCTCTTTAAAATATACATGTGTCCCCTTTGAAATATACATAATATATTCCCTTTAAAAGATACATAATATGTCCTCTTTAAAATATACATGTGTCCCCTTTGAAATATACATAATATGTCCTGTTTAAAAGATACATAATATGTCTCCTTTAAAAGATGCATCATAGTCTTAAAAGACACATAATATGTCATTTAAAACGTGAATGAACCTGGTTTTAACACATGCTGTCTGAACACTTCCATGTGTTGGACACAATCAACACAGCTTTTTTTTTAAGAGTAATTAAAGCTGCAATGGATAGTTTTTTGGGGGGAAACTAACCATTAAATAAAGTATGTTATACTGTATCTTAAGTATTTAAATCATAAAGTGTCACAAGAGAAAAGCTGGATCCCTACAGCACTGTTTGAAACTAGAAATTATCTGTCTGGCTGTGCTGCTACTATCACCCTCCCACCACTTTTACTATACAAAGAAGCATCCTCTAAGAGCAATGTTGGTTCACTTTGTTTCAAAGGGTGATTTATTTCTAGGGATCTGTGTCAAGATTATATACAATATTCACGCATTTATAAGTAGTTATTATAGAGGTATATTTTTCTTATCAAAACTACATGGTAGCTTTAGTTGCAGCTTTAACGTATTCATTTGGACGTTTTTTCGTTTCACCAAGCGAGCTGGAGTTGTTGGTGGTTCCGGCCTCGGTGCCAAAGTCAATACTGAGCAGCCTCTTCCTGAGCTGAGTGGGGCAGAAGGTGGACATGTAGGCGTCCTTGAACCCTGAGTAGCAGAAGCAATACAGCAGAGGGTCCAGGACAGAGTCCAGGAAGGAGAAGACCATCAGGCTGTCGTAGAACTGGACCACGATGGTCTCCACCTCCTGTCGACCGGTCAGCCGCACGATCAGCAGCACGGCCCGGGCCAAGGTGCAGGGGAGGAAGCAGACGGAGAACACCAGGACCACCGATGTCACCAGGAACACGGCTCGCCGCAGCTTGGTCTTGTCCCCGACGGTCTTCTTCTGGAGCCGGTTGACGATGCGCACGGTGCAGTAGACCAGGATGGTGAAGGGGATGAGGATCTGACCGAAGAAGACCACCTGCCAGAAAACAAACAAACAAATAAATAAATAAAGCAAATCATTACAGATGAAGCTCAACCAGGAAAGACCGATCTGTTCAGAAGGTCACAGGTTTGATCCCCGTCAAATATGTCCCTGTTGTTGGATGAACCAGGGTCACTCAAAATGTTTGACATCTGACCCCTGACCTCTAACCTACCTGCTGCCGGTGCCAATTTTGTTCCGGGGTGAAATCTGTTCCTACCCGGAATGGTGGTGATGACAGCAGACGACAGGGACAGTAGTGATCGCTAGTTTACTTGTATGGCTTTAGATAGAGGTACGATTTTTGACAAGTTCTTAAAGGAAAAGTCTGTTAGAAGGGAAAGCCTGACCCGTCATTGACCAGTTACTGACTTCTCCTTTTAAAAGCAGTACTCTAATGGGAATGTGGTTTATCAGAGCTGCGTTCATCTGTTAACCCTTTCACTGCCGCACTACCAAGCAGTTAACCCTTTCACTGCGACAATACACAGAAGGTTAAACCCTTTCACTGCCACACAACAGCAGGTTAACCCTTTCACTACCACACTACAGAAGGTTAACACTTTACAGTTAACCGTCGGTAGTGTGATAGTAAAGGGTTAACCTTCTGTAGTGCGGCAGTGAAAGGGTTAATTATTACCAGTTTACCGCTATAAATGAGAGACTGTGTGTGTGTGTGGTCTCTATTCCTTCTGTTTGCAGAATGCGTGCTAATGTGGTCAAAGTTTTATAACTTCTGCTTGAATGTGGTTAAATTTCACATTACGAGGAAGTGCTGTGTTGTACCTTGTGGTGGTGTGTTAGTAACCTCATGTTATGTAAAGGATGTTTGACACATTCTGATCAGTATCGTTGTTTTGCCACTTGCACACCTTGTTCTTTGGCTGCTTGCACTGTTGATCTATTAATTGATTTAACCATCACTTGAGCGATGAGAGCATCTTGCCAAATGCCAGAAATGTAAGATGAAGTACCATACAAGAGACAATATGTTAACACTTTCGGGGCCATTCACGTATATATACGTTATTGGGCGCCACCGGTTAACGGCCAAAAACATATACGTTATTTGATCGTTTTCCCTTTTTTCCGATTTTAATATCCTATTCAATGTCAGGGACCTGTATGTTGCCGTTAAAAGGCATACTGGGACTCCGAAGGTGCAGTACCGGCCAGATCCTGCTAGTAGGCAGTATCGAGAGTGCAGTAAACCCTGTTCCAGACCGGGTGCTACACTCAAAGGTCTCCGGACGGACTTTTCTAGTAATGGGAAACCTAGGGCTTCACTCGATCGCATTGAATCGTCTTCGGGACCCCCGATCCATATGTTGTGGTGGGTTATGTCGTGGACCAGATAGGGCATAGGATGTACCAGATGGCGATCAAATAAATGGAATAATATTTTTGGAATACCACCGACCACAGTTAAGGACAATCTGACGTCAATTTCAGCTTGATCGTGCATGTTTTTCATACCCATCCCCCTGATCGGCATGTGTTGTGGTAATAACGAATGCCGTTATTGGCAATCAATTAATCAGAAACGCCCCCCCCCCCCCCCTTTCATGCATTCATGATGAAACATAATATCTATCATATGCATTTGCTATGGAAATAGTAGCGTGTACAGGGACGAAACGCCAATGGATTTAGTATAATTCACGTTTCTCCCTATAGCCAGGAATTAGCCCGGATCATTCCGAAATTATACTCATATTCACCACGGAATAACACGTGAACGTATTAATGAAAAAAAAATTTCTTTTTTGCATCTTGAACGGAAGATAGTTACTGTCAAATGACCATGGTATTGTATCCATAGCTATAATATAAAATATAGATTTAGCTCTACAAACAACGTGACGCACAGTGAAACTATGTAATGAAAACCTGGCCGTGCTATAGCTAGATGCTGAAATTGAATGTCCCCGAATGTGTTAATGTGGATGAAGTAATGTACAAGAGACAATATGTTAATGTATGAGGAAGTAATGTACACAAGATGACATGTTAATGTAGATGAAGTAATGTACAAGAGATGACATGTTTGGTTTAGAGGCTGCACAGATGGATACACATCCAGACAGACAGACAGACAGACAGACAGACATACAGACAGAGTACAGGCCTGCAACAGGGTTTTGTATATAAAAAAAAAGATAAAAAAATAAATTTTTGTTTTCAATTCAATTTAGTTTTAGTTTGTTTCCAGCATGGATTTACTAGTTGAAATGTAGGCGGTATCCCTGGGGAGAGATTATGTGTTTGGTCACGTGAGTCTGTCTGTCTGTGAGTATCTGTCCGCAGGTAATCTTGCAAACTACAGGGCCGATTTGGATGAAACGTCACACATAGGCTGACAGCAGGCGAAGGACCTGCATTCTCGAATATTTTTCTAACCGGGCAATGAGTAGTATTTTATTTGAATTAATTTCCATCATTGTCCATTGACATATTACATTCACTATAAAGTTACACATCTTGCACACCGGAGGGCAATACTACACCGCTCTCCAGCACCGGTGTGAGTTGCCGTTGCATTGTGTGGTCTATTGCACATTCCTGTACTAGGCCACTGTCATCATCTTATCAACCAGGAAATGCACGCGTGAAACCTAGTATAAAAGTGTTCTATGCACAAAAATCATTATTTATTCAGCGAATCTCTCAGTTGCAACAACACTGTGAAACAAGACGGCTGCTCTGGTCAGAACTCATCACTCTCAGGGCTCCACAGTGTGACTGATGACTAACGTTAGCAGCCTACTAGACTCTGTTGAACTCAACAGGTTGTCAATTCAAACGGAGAACATGCTTTCCACTGCTGCGCTGGCTTTCAGATGTAGACAGGCAAACAACAAACTATTTGCCTAATTTCAGTCACCCCTCTTTTAATCCTCTCGCTTGCTGTGCTCTCTTTTCATGTCTCCTGTTAATGTTCCATGACGTATTTCAGGGCACATTCGCCATATTAAAAAAAAAAAAAATCAATTGTTGCAGACAGACAACTGCTCTGAGACAAGACACACACACACACACACACACGTTGTCTGTCTGCAACAATTGAATCACTGAATTTATGCCTGTCCTTTTTTAAGAGAATGTTTTTTCAGGGAACATTGATCTGTCTTATTCACCTTGCTGCCATCTTTGTTTCCGATTGCTAGTATGAACACACTTCAATAAGCATGATGACTAATTCACTTCCATGTATTTCAAAGGTCAGGTGATCGTGAGCTTGTAATTCCAACAGTGTTATTCTGCCTGTTGTTTTGACAATTTTGGTTCTTGAAGTGGTGTTTTTATAGCTACAGTTTAAATTAACATTGAAGTGAACGGGCACTTCTGCATCCGTACCTCGCATTACATCAAACTTGACCATTCAGGGGCGCCCCAGTGGCGAACCACATAGCGCGCTCAGCCGCGACACGGCCGACCCGGGTTCGATTCCCGATTTTTTCACATATTGAATGATAGATAGTTGATGTCAAATGGGCCATAGTATTGTATCCATAGCTATAATATAGAATATAGTTATAGCTCTACAAACAAGGTGCCGCACTCCTATCTTTTAAAGCGTGGCATTGCTACAACGGGACCCGTCTAATGGCTGGCGCTGAATGAGTTAACCTCCTAACATGCGGGCAGAAAACTGGCCGTTTTTGTTTTTGAGGACTGCATACCTTTTTTGCAAACCAAAATACTATACTTTATCCTTATAGCACATGCATATGCCTGGTCTCCTTTGAAAGATAACATTTTGAAGTGTATGATACAATAAAGAAAGATCACTTCTAGTGCTAATGAAATAGAGTAACATAGGTCTGAACTTGAGTAGTAGAAAAACTTGTTAAAATCCATAGCCTGAAGCCTTATGTCCAAACTTCATAATGATCCGTTCAGAAATGAGTGATTAGGAGTGATTTTGGTAAACTGTGTACAAAAGAAAAGCTCAGTTTTCTCATAGACTTCAATTCATTCTGCGGTTTTTCTCTTCCTGTTTTCGCTTGTGAGTTTTTCACCTGATTCGTACATCCCCAGTTGGGGTATCTCAGCGCATGGCGAGATAACCCGACTATCCTCGGGTTTGGCACTGATTGAGTTAATGACCTCAAACGGTTAACCTCTAACACCCGTGCGGAACCCGTGTTTACCAATAGGTTAAAGTGTTATTAGTGAGATTTTAGTTTTTGAAATGTGTTGTTTTTTTCGCGGAGATCCGCCATTTTTTATTAGCGGCCGTTGCTGAATGATGACGATTGTAGTCATTATGAGAAGAGGACATCCAGAGCTCTCAATGAGCGTTGGAATTTCAAAAAACTACACTACCCAACGGATTCTAGCTTCCTGCAAGCAAATGACTTGTGTATGAATTTTTTCTTATTTCTCAGGATTATATACCACAAAACTGAACATTATTGGCATATATTGGAGCGCAGTTAGTTTGTATACTATGTTCAGTGGTGCAGTCGTGGTCACACCCGGTTACACGCCGTGTTACCAGATCACTGAGGCAGAAGTACGCGCGATCGCGCACGGATGTGTACTCGCGTGTACGCGCACACAAAAATGCGCTGTATCCATTCGTTGTGACTAAGTACCCGGCCACTGTTTTACATAACAAAAAGCGCAGGTAGACTAAGTGTCTGGGTGTTGGCTATCTGAATGCATCTCCCCCTTCATTCTGTGTGACACAGGCAGTGGAGGTGAATACTAATGTGGCTCGGAATTCGTGATGGGGTCTACCTGCTTATGATATTGAATCAAGCGTCTGTGCTGTGCGCCAGCTTTCCACGCGCACATTCACACAAATAGAGAGCAAGAAGAGCTTGTATGATAGAAAGATTGCACTTGCGTATATGCGCGCGTGTGTGTGTGTGTGTGCGTGTGTGTGTGTATAAATCAGTTCTGAGCGCATGCACGTACCCGCGCGCGTGCACGTGGCGTGGCGTGTTACCAGTTCCCATATTACGACTGCACCACTGACTATGTTTGATAACGTAATGTTAATGTCTCCATATATATATAATTAGTTAACTGTCGGGGGCTTTTTTTGCCCCCCTTAACTGATTTTCGAGGGCATTTGGTCCATTTTGTCCCAAGCCCCTGTTAATTTCTAACCCTGACTGCTACTGATACTACTATTGCTACTGATACTGCTACTGCTACTACTGCTATTGATACTGCTACTGCTACTGATGCTACTACTACTGCTACTGATACTACTACTACTGCTATTGATGATGCTACTACTACTGATACTGCTACTGCTACTGCTACTGCTACTACCAGTGGTGCAGTGCTGGTATAACTCGGTATAACGGCGTTATACCTCGGTCACTGAGGCTGAAGTACGCGCAATCGCTTTTTACATGGCATTATCCAACCGGACTCCCGGAGAAGCATGCAGCTGCAGAGCCGCAGAGCCAGCGGCGCTCTCTGGGCCGCACGCTGACGGCCGCGCTGTGAGGCAATAGTATCCAGCTGCAGGACGAGAGCAGCCAAAAAAAACTGTGCATGCTCGCGCACGCACGCGCACGCGCGTGGAGCGTTTGACCTACTGTCAATTTGCCACTGCACCACTGGCTACTACTACCTCCACCACCACCAGGGCTGTACGTTAACTGTTTTTGCACATACTGTAGCACAGAGGTTGATAGCTTTGTAGCACAGGCCAAACACTTGTAGCACGAGTATAAAACGTCTCTTAAAAACAACCACAAGTAGTGCAGTTCATCACTTAGATTTGTGTGAAAGGATCTTTGAATAGTAGTCGAATAGTTCCCAGTGACTATCGAATAGCAATTTTGTGAGTTTTGCCCACCCCTACATCGCGCTGTCCCAGAGAGGTGGCTAGTCTGCTAGACTCTATGAGGAGCTAAGGGATTGTTCTCTAGGAATTGTGGGAAAATCTATATATAGAAAATCTATATATAGAAAAAACACTTAATTTACCATATTTGGATAATAAAGTACACAACCTCTACTATCTTTAACTATGAGTGAACACAACACTCTAACTACCATCTTTCGACAATAAAGTACACACCCTCTACTGTCTAACTATGAATGAACACAACACTAACTTACCATCTTTAGATAATATAGTTTGAAAACATTGGTCCTCATTCTCGAACGGACATACAGTACGTAAAAGGGATTCCTTCGTAACCCGATCTACGTACTTATTCGGCATTCTCGAACGGCTTCGTATTGTACATTCTTAGTAGGATTTAAGTACTCGAAAAGGCAGTCGTAAGTCGGACAGACCGGTGTGCACCCGTGGTTTCAACAGCTTTCTCTGGGACAAGTCATTGGGGATTGCCGATACTACAGACATCCATGGAATTAAATAATTAGAATGATAATTAATACAATATTTGTATTATTAATAATTATGTTTTTGCATTTATAGTCCTGACTCAATGAAGCATTGTGAGCATTACTTTATGTTGTGTCTGTCCACTATGTTTGTTACTTTTGTTATTTCCCCCCCTATGTAAAGCGACCTTGGGTCTTTTGAAAGGCGCTATATAAAATGAAGCTATTATTATTATTATTACACACACACACACACACTACAAACTAAATTAATAAGAACTAAACCGATCGCCCGTGGATATAGCTACTGTATAGTAGTGGACTATACTGTATTAATATGCCATAGAGACACTTAAAAACATCAGAGGGACTCAAATCAGACCGGATTGGTGGAATGACTCCCCTGATTTGAGTCCCTCTGATGTTTTTAATCTTGTCTTTTATCTAATCAGTTACCAAAATGTGCTTTGAAATGTTATTTATTTCAGTTGCAATGTCCTCTTTAATAAAGTGTAAAAACATTGCATGAATGTAATTTTTTTATTATGCATTATGTTGTTATTTCAGTTGACACCATGTATTTTGACATGTCCCTCGTGGCATTTCATGAAAATGTATTTGGGATATGACCAAGAAAATTTGTAAAAAGTCCATACTTTTTTCCATGAACATACACATCCATCTGTGCTGTTAATGCTGGTAATGAATTATTTCAAAATAAATGAATAATTATTCATTAAAATAACATTATTCAGTCTGTCCCTCAGTAACCCTCAACCCCGTTACACTGAGCATTCTCCCCCCCACAAAAATAATGGTTCAATCCATAGAAGCATGTGAAACAGGAAGTGACAACTTTGAAGTCTTTTGGAAAACACAACATCAGGAACAGGCAAGTAGCTACCTCATTGTACTATGTTTTCAGTCATTTATCATGTAATATTATGGTAGTCAAGCATAATTACTCAACACCGTTACTTGAAAAAAATATAGCAAACTATTACTTGTGAATATGATCTTTGTTATTAAAAAAATGTAGATGCTTTCTTAATATCATGCATGCCATGTGCTCTCCTGGTATTCACCACATGTGGAGTAGCAACCATTTTGTGCAAAAAACCACAACCCTGTTACACTCAACCCCGTTACGTGGTTGAATGTAACAGGGTTGTGATATTGTAACGGGGTTGTGATTTTAACACTGATTTTGAAGTTATACTGTACAATAATAGTTAAATTAATTATTGAGCTTTTTCAACATACTTATGCCACATACATATTAATTGTAATGTGCATGTTGCTGTGTGTGTGTGCTCACATGTTACCCTAGACTCAACCCTGTTACAGCTACATGTTTATTAATTATTTTATGAAAAACAAATTCAACTTTTGAATAATTTTGTCTGAAACGTTTAGAGCAAACATAAGAATATCAAGGTCAAATCACATTTCTGATGAAAAAGCTTGCAGCCGCTGTCAAAAAAAGGCAAATTTCAGGGTTCAGAATAGCAAAAGTGTAGGATTTTACGTAATTTTTAGACGAGCAATTATAGAAATGGTGTGAAGGACATCTAATTATTATAGAAATGTTGACTTTAGCACAAATACATGTTTTAATCTTATTCAGAGAGCTTCCAGAGTGTCCATAACGGGGTTGAAGAATAATGGTGTCCATATCATACAATAATGACCAAATGCCTGAGATGGGAAAATATATTTGTCTGGAAGTTAAATATGTCATTCATCTTGAGGGGTGTTCAGAAAAGTAATACCTCTTGGTAAAAAGAAAAAAAATCCCAAAGTCCAAATCGGACTGGATTGGTGGAATGACTCTAGGGCTGTCAGTTTATCGCGTTAATTAGATTAATGAATTAGATTATCTCATTCATTCAATAAGAACGTAGAATACACATTTACAGACTTTTTTTTATATGGTCCATTTGCATGTTCTTGGTATCTGATTCTAGGGACATCTATGGATCTCAGGGAATGTATTCAGTGTCAGAAATACTGTGTCTGTTACTAGGCCTGAGTAAATTGTAATGAACCAAATGAGAATATCAATTACATTTTTTTTTATCTTTGACTGTGAATACCACTGCTCAAATTGACCAGACCTGAAAAAATCTAAGCAAATTAATAGATGGAAGATGATTAAACAGAAGGTTTTGTAGATACAGTAGTGAATTCTGCCATCCGGACACATGCAATTTGAAATATGATTATAGAATATAGAATATCAGGCATAAAATGGTTATGCGATTAAAATGCGATTAATTACATTAATTAATTACAAATCCTGTAATTAATTAGATAACTTTTTTTAATTGCCTGACGGCACTAATTTTAATCTAATCGAATTGTGATCAGTCACAAATCGGTTCCGCACTACCTGTTGAATGGATCAGCATGGTGAACATGGTGAATGGCAATGCCGAACCTTGCGGGACGTGTTTGTATGCAAATGCAATCAACGAGAATGCGCATTTGAGTTTAAGAATGAACAACGTATATTCGTGGGAATACGTAGACCGTTTCATGCGTTCAGGAATCCGGAGGAGGATTTTTGTAAATCTGTTGGTACGACATTTCTACCAAGACATTTACCACAGCAGAATGAGGACCATTGTTCCTCTGAAAACCGGTTCTTCATCCGAGGCAGGGGCGTAATTATGGGGGGGGACACGGGGGACATGTCCCCTGCATGTTTTCAGAAGGCAGTTATTGTCCCCCGCACTTTTTTACCGTCCAAAACAATGTTACACGATAATAAACGGAGACGCGACGCGGCACTAGGACCATACGGAAAACGGCTGCTTGTTCCCTCTCTGAGCTCAGGTCTCTGACGACTCTGAGCTATATTGTTATGCAAAGACCAGGTGAGTACTTGGAGTAGCCAGGTGAGTACTTGGCGAGGGATGAGCATTGGCTTGTGACAAAATCATGTAATTTGCGTGTCATTTGTGACGCGCGCTGCCAGACAGAGGTGGCTGCTCTTTGTCTCAGCATAAACAACCAAGCCGCCAAGTACGCACCTGGCTACCTGTCTTTGCATAACAATAGCTCAGGCCAATGTATCGTCGCAGCCAATGTAAATGGTCAATCTGATCAGGGTCTTCAAATATGATGTCTGGGGGCGCATACAGACAGTGAAATGAGGGTGCTGGCCATGCCTGCTTTGTAGATGATAAATAGCGCGATCTCTCTCTCTCTCTCTCTCTCTCTCTCTCTCTCACACACACAACGTAGTATGCACGTTCCGAGACTCGCGCGGTGTTATGACTTGTCATAAGTGAATTGTGTAGAAACAACTCACCAAAATGGACTATTGCACAACTGATAAAAAATAAATCTATGAAGGGGGGGGGGGGGGGGAGAGGGCCCCCCTTCACCCACCACCCCCGCGACCTTACAACAATGCATAGCACCGGCCGCAACAGCCACCCTCCCTCCTTGCCATACCTTGGCTTTTACTGAAACGACGCCACCGTGACCACGCCCCCAAATGTGTCCCCTCCACCATTGAAAAAAAAATTTCGCCCTTGATCCGAGGTATTGTTTGTCCAACTACACCAAACTGAGCCATGTTACCAAAAACCAAACCCAGCAGTACCTCTCTGAAGATGTCTGTCACGTTGCCGTCCTCGCGGCCAAAGCTGTTGCAGCACTCGAAGGTGGTGACCATGGTGGGGATGGTGAGCGGCAGCAGCAGCAGCCAGATCAGGATGGAGATTAGAGGAGACTTCTTCAGGGCCTTGACGAAGTTCTTCTTACCGAGGTGGACCACGTTGAAGTAGCGGTCGACACAGAGGGTGGTGAGGAAGGCGATGCTGGCCCCCCGGTTGAGGAAGAGCATGAAGAGCATGGCTTTGCAAATTATATCGTTGCTGCTGCGTCGCAGGCCATGGTAGAAGTAGTAAGCCCTGGCCGGAAGGCAGATCACCAGCAGGAAGTCAGCCACCACGATGTTAAAGAGGAACACGCTGTTGGTTTTCCAGAATTTGAATCTGAAAAGAGTGTTTTTTTGCGATCAGTTTATTTATTTCACTGTGGAGAGAGGGAGATTCAGACTGGGTTTTAACAAACATTTGGATTCTTAATAATAAGTTGCATCTTTTCATAATTTCATTGGTGTCTACACAAAAAATTTATCGTTCATGTTTAGTCTGCAATGAAAATATACAGATTACTTGTGTTTTTTACCTACATAAATCCAGTACAGTGCAGGAACAACATTCAGCGTCATATTGTGAAGGAGATGAGTGTGTGATGAATGAGTTAAGTTAATATCCCATGTTATACAACGGCATGCAAATTTCTCGATTCTGATTGGCCATTTACACGTCTTTATTGGCAACAATCCACGGTCCTGGGCTCAGGACCCGCCCACAACCGAATCACATATCACTCCCCGGCTCACTCCGGGAGAAAACAAGATTGCGGACAACAAATGGTTATGTTGAAAGCACCATAACGACTAAATATGAAGCGATTCTGTCAAGGGGAATGTGTTAGTCCTTTAAACAATGTTGGATGATGTAATTGATGGGTCTTGAGTCAATCTAGAACAAAAGAAAAATCGCGGATTGATTGATTGATTAATTGATTGATTTAAATTTCTTCCTTCCTACTTTCTACTGACTGCAGCGTTCTCTCTCACACTGTCCGACGCTGGCGTACCCACAAACACACACACACACATACACACACACACACACACACACACACACACACATACACACACACACGCACGCACACACACTGTGACACACACACACACACACACGCACACACACACACACACACACACACACACACACTCCTGTCTGCAACAGCGGGGGAGTCAGACTGAGAGAGAAGCAGCGCTGTTTTAAGTGAGCATGGTCTATTGAATTGATTGATTGGTTGATTGCTAATTTTATTACTGTACCCCTGGTTTCCAACTGGTTAATTTTAGGCTAAAAGAAATAAATAAGAAAATAGGGCGAAGAAAGCGTTTTTTTCCTATAGGGCAAAGAAAACGTTTTAATTTGTTTGACCTACTTTATATAGAAGCATCTAAGAATGAAGTTCTATGGAAAGTAGGTCTGCATTCCCTTAACAATTGTGTGTATTGAGCCGTACTGTATTGTACCCATTCTGCATCTGGTAATAAAATTTTCAATCAATCATTCCAATAATACACAGTTGGATGTGTTAGTTGGTTGGATGCACTTCAAGCTGCTTCCACATGAGGCAACTTCTCTCAATCATTCCAATAATACACAGTTGGATGTGTTAGTTTGGTTGGATGCACAGTTTTTTCGGTTTAATTATATTTAAAGTTGAAGGAAATCCACTGTTTGACACAAGGTTTTAAAGTTCAATTCATGATGTTTCAGCAATCGTGTTAAATAATTGTGATCTCAATACTGACTAAAATAATTGTGATTATGATTTTTGCCATAATGTGTGTGTGTGCACATATGGACACACAGTGTCATGTCCCCAAACCTGAAGAGGAAGATGTAGAGGACGGAGAGGTTGAGAGGAAGGGCCAGGGTGAACTGTCCCATCAACACCCATGACAGCCACTTGTAGATGGCGGGGTTGCCTGTCTCGCAGTCGTCGGTTATGTTGGTTATGTTGGTTGATGCCATGGTTGAGGCCATGGCGATGGACTAGTTGTTGGTACAACCTGAATGAATGAATTAATGAATCTTTATTCCGAACATGATTGACATTTTTTATAAAAAGAATAAAAAAGACAAACAATGAAAAAATATATAGGGATGTTCGATATTGGCTTTTTGACTGATATCCGATATACCGATATTGTCCAACTCTTAATTTCCGATATCAACCGATGCAGGGTTTCCCCCCCAAAAAAGCGGAATAATTTCAGGTAATTAACATTACATATCTCTTGTCGTGGAAAATAAATGGGTAAATAAAGGTTAAATAAATGTAATTAAAAAAAAAAAAAAAAAAAGACGATACCGATCATTTCCGTTTCCGATATTACATTTGATATATATAATATCGGACATCCAAATATCACTGTTAGAAAAGGAGTAGGAAGAAGCCTATGCTTATCATGCCCTACCCCTATCCGCCACTTCCAAGTGGGAACATTAATTAATACTTAAATTATATAATGGAGGATATCCACATTGCCAATAATTCTTCATTCTTAACATTGAAAACAACATGAAATAGAAGAAAGAAAAAGAAAAGAAAACGGCTTAGAATCCAGAAGATTGACAATAGTCACCTCCCCTTTCCTCTTTTGGGTAATTTGCAAATATCATTTTTTTTATAATTTTTTTTAAATAGAGTAATATTTCTACTTTCCTTCATTTGATCTTCTAGCCCAGACATGGAGTGCCTGTTTGAAATATAGTTGTAACTAGTGTGCCTCAACAATATTCCATGCATTGTAATTTTTTTTTTCATAATCAGGTATTTTTAATGATAATTTGTACATTATTTCATCATTATTGTTATTGTTATTATTAACAATATTATTATGATGGTTGTATCAACCTTAAATCTGAGTTGGGGGGGGGGGGGGGGGAATGCAATGCAGACAAACAGCTGCATACAGTGCGACCATTTCACTCACATTTGCCCATTCATTTTTGGACACATCACACACCATCGGTGTGTGTACTGTACGTGTGCTGTCATAGCTCCACCTACAGGCCTAATGGAGAACACCAGGAGAACACCAGGATATGAATGGAGGGTGAATGTGAGGTATATCGTGTAAATAAGTTTTGATTGATCGCAAGACTACACTGTAAAAAAATAAATAATAATAAGTTACCAGAACTTAAAAATATTGAGTTCAGTTACTATGCATTAAGGTTTTCAGTTTTCAATCCATAATAAGTTAACAGAAAAATAAGTACACAACCACATTATTTCAACCTAATAAAACTATGTTTATTGTCATTGTTTTAACAATCCCAGGCAACATTCAAAAATGGTTCAGAGACAGGGAAGGTGAATATAATTTAAGAGGGAGAGGGAATCTCAAACAACCAATGGTACACACCACGCTGAAAAGCATGTGCATATCGGTGTGTGGAGTGAAGTTGTGGAATAATTTACCCGAATACATCAAACTGAGTAAACATGTGGCACAATTTAAAAAGCAGCTAAAAAAATACACATTAGAAAAATACAGAAATGAGTAGTGAGGATAAACAAAATTATGTTATATTGTGTATGTAGTGATGTACTATATTCACTGCAGTCAAGTGAATCATGTTTTTATTGTAAACTTTTAATATAAGTAAAAATAATATACTATATTGTAATATACTAAATTATGTAAATTCTAGTAATATTAATGGAAGAACAAATACAAATGTAAGGGGGTAGGGATCAATAAGCTAAGCTTCCCTCTACTCCTTTTTTTGGACATGTCTGCTAACCAAACACAATGCTCTTTTGTTTATAATTCCTGTTTTTTCTTTGTTATTTTTTAAAATGTTTTTACCTTAAGTGTTTTTTTTATTTGTTGTTATGATTGTTTGGTCTTACGGATCAAGACACTGAGTTGTTTGAAGAAATAAGAAGAATAACATGTCCAAGAAATAAACTTTTCATTCATTCAACACAAGTTGACTTGGTAATACTCACATTTTGAGTAAAAAAAATTGCTTCAAAAATGTGCAATGTTCAATTAAATAGAAAAATAAATAATACAATTTGTTGATTAATCCCACTGGTCACAATGGTGACCGTAATAATGTTTTTGTTATAAGGCTCTGCAAATGTTACTGAATGATGTAGCAATGTATTTCCAGCTAGATTGAAATAATAAACAAATAAAGGGTCTCAATTAAATATGTGGTAGTAAAAAGAACCTGTGGGAGGATTTCAACAAGATAAATGCGACAACAGTGCAAAATATTTCACTATTATTTCAAAGCAAAGAAATATATATATATAATTTTTTTATTTTTTTTTAATGCTGCCCCCTGTGCCTATGAAAATGCCCCTGCGTGCCTATGCAGGCACGCATACCTAGGGTTGCCTACCCCTGTTCTAGCCCATTCCACACAGTTATTCCATAGGTTGATATGCACCTGCTCCTGAGATTGGTGCGAGCACAACGCTTATCAAAGTTGCATTTACCTCTCAAATGATATCCCTTTTCCCTCTCTATAAATACTTTTTTTTATGTTACCCAGGAGTTTAGTTTAGTTTACTCAGTTTATTTGATCAGGGACAGTGCATATCAATAAACAGTTATACATTTATAAATGAATAAAAAAAAAAATTTTTAAATATGCCAACATTAGCAGGGTTGCTAGTTTTCAGTTGTAGTCCCTGGGCTAGATGTTTAAGCCAGAAAAGAAACAGAAAAATAGAAGGACATTAAAGCTAATATAAAAACAGTTTAAAACATATTCTGTACATTCACTCACTAGGCATTCATGCATCTATAAAAACAGGGACAAATCAAAGCCCATACATGTATAAGCACCGTATAGCATTAGGCAGACACACATATGGCAGGCACACATAATCATAAATCACATACATACCACATAATCACAATCAGGACATATCATAACATATCTTATATGAGATTTCCAACAGAATTTACTGTCTAACATTACTCCAATTTTTTTTTCAATATTGGTACAACCTGCTGTGGTATTAGTAACAGTAGCAACAGCAGTGACACAGTTCTACCTGCAGCTGTGGTATTAGTAACAGTAGCAACAGCAGTGACACAGTTCTACCTGCAGCTGTGGTATTAGTAGCAGTAGTAACAGCAGTGACACAGTTCTACCTGCAGCATGGTATTAGTAACAGTAGCAACAGCAGTGACACAGTTCTACCTGCAGCTGTGGTATTAGTAACAGTAGCAACAGCAGTGACACAGTTCTACCTGCAGCTGTGGTATTAGTAACAGTAGCAACAGCAGTGACACAGTTCTACCTGCAGCTGTGGTATTAGTAGCAGTAGTAACAGCAGTGACACAGTTCTACCTGCAGCTGTGGTATTAGTAGCAGTAGTAACAGCAGTGACACAGTTCTACCTGCAGCTGTG
The DNA here is from genome assembly GCF_963971535.1 of Notolepis coatsorum. Taxonomy (NCBI): domain Eukaryota; kingdom Metazoa; phylum Chordata; class Actinopteri; order Aulopiformes; family Paralepididae; genus Notolepis; species Notolepis coatsorum. Next base: position 93,065,269 of record NC_140169.1, on the reverse strand, counting down.
GTATTAGTAACAGTAGTAACAGCAGCGACACAGTTCTACCTGCAGCTGTGGTATTAGTAGCAGTAGTAACAGCAGTGACACAGTTCTACCTGCAGCTGTGGTATTAGTAACAGTAGTAACAGCAGTGACACAGTTCTACCTGCAGCTGTGGTATTAGTAGCAGTAGTAACAGCAGTGACACAGTTCTACCTGCAGCTGTGGTATTAGTAGCAGTAGCAACAGCAGTGACAAAGTTCTACCTGCAGCTGTGGTATTAGTAGCAGTAGCAACAGCAGTGACACAGTTCTACCTGCAGCTGTGGTATTAGTAGCAGGGGTACCACAGACGGTGTGTGGAAAAGGCTACTCCAGAGACAGGCACCGACAAAGCCAAAATATTTCCCCCGAGGGGCGGTTGTGATCCTCCACTCACCCGGCTAGTCCTCGCTCCCTCCCGACTCCGACCACCCTCCTCACTGAGACGCGTCAAATTCAACAGCCCTGCTCTGAGACGCTGATGCCGGCTGTGTAACTCCACGCACGCACGCTCTCACTACACTTTGCTACTTCTCTTGTTACTACACACAGGAAATATGTGGTACATACGAGAGAGGAAGAAAGACGCTCTCTCTGTCCGAAGTTCACCCCCGGTGTGTCTCAGAGGGGCGGCGTGTGTGTTATACTGTCCGGAGGTGTGGTCTAAGAAGATGGGCTCATCTTGTCTCTCTCTGAGCCAGTAAGCAGCATGAACATTGTTTTGTCTCATCCCTCCATCTAAACGGAGGCTTGACTCTGCGAGCCCTCAACTTAACTGTGAAACTTAACAAAATGTGTCATGGTGATTTCCACCGGGAATTACCTGTCGAGAGGCCCAAATGAAACCGTTTGCGTCTGAACATGTCTGTTTGTTAACTCTTTGTTTCCCAGAGTAGATTGGCTGAGCTCTGGGATGCTCTTTCATCACCCTGCTTCACACTTACACACATTCATCACAGTTACACACATTCACACCTGGGAGCTGCCCAGTATAACCACAGTCTGACACTGTTGACCACTAGGAGCTGCCCAGTACAACCACAGTCTGACACTGTTGACCACTAGGCGCTGCCCAGTACAACCACAGTCTGACATTGTTGACCACTAGGAGCTGCCCAGTATAACCACAGTCTGACACTGTTGACCACTAGGAGCTGTCCAGTACAACCACAGTCTGACACTGTTGACCACTAGGAGCTGTCCAGTACAACCACAGTCTGACACTGTTGACCACTAGGAGCTGTTCAGTACAACCACAGGCGACTGAGCAGTTCCACTGGAGCAGTTGGAGGTTAGGTGCCTTGCTCAAGGGCAGTTCAACAGTAGTTGTTGAACGAGGGGAGAGTGTCACATTTCCCTGCTGATCTGAGGATTTGAACCAGCGACAGCATGCAACATATTTTCCCTCTTTCCTGGGGAAAGGAACTATTGGGAACTATTTCACCCCCATTCATTATTATTAAGTCTATGGAAAATCACAAGCGCCTTCCAAACCATTTTAACAACATTGTTGACTGTACGAAACTATGTTTGGAGACATGCTAGCATGCCCTTCCACTAGCATTACAAATAAAAGCCAACCATTTCTACCTCCAATATCTCAAAAAACACTTGTGCTTTTTAGATGGATTGAAGTGACTCCCAGTTTGTGACCAAATGAACTGTTCCTTTAAGAATGGAGGCGTATATGAACCCATAAATGATGAACCCACAAAGCCCTCCATTAGAGCTTTGATGGATTTACTTTAAAGCGGCATGTCAACATTATGGGAAATGTGCTTACGTCTTCTCCAGAGTCAGACACCAATTTCCATTCTGTGCATTCAGTAGAAAGCTATCTGGCTGCTTAGCACAAAGGAATGGAAGTGGATCTGGACTACTAGCTTAAAACTCAGAGAGAGGTGTTTTCAGAGCTGGTCCGTATCTGCTTCCATTAATTTGTAGTAAGCTAGGAACACAGAGAGGAAATTGATATCCATCTTCTTGTCTGACTCTGGAGAAGACGATAAGCACATTTCCCATAATGTTGGTGTGTTCCTCAGTGGCGTTGTTAGCCCTGGGCTTCCGGGGCTTGAGCCCCGGATGTTTTTCTCCTAGCCCCGGATATGTGCTGAATGTTTGTTAGTGTTTGGTATTTCTTTTTGATTTTTAGTACTTTTAGGTACAGAGCAACACAGTGTCTACAACACAGGAGCAGATTATGCACAGTACATGAATGAGAAACAGTCAAAATGTTTTTTTGTTTAGTTTATTGCATGCACATGATCTATAATACCTGATCGGTACAATATCTACTAACCTGATCAATACAATATATTCCCACCTGATCGATATAATAGTATTACTGCATTTCAAGTTTGTCAGTCAGTCGGACTGTCAATCAATCAATCAATCAAACAATCTATGAATCAAACAATCAATAAAACAATCAAACATTCTATCAATCAAACGACCAACAAATCAATCAAACAAATCAATCTATGAATCAAATGACCAACAAAACAATCAAACATTCTATCAATCAAACGACCAACAAATTAATCAATCAATCAAACAAATCAATCTATGAATCAAACGATCAACAAAACAATCAAACATTCTATCAAGCAAACGACCAACAAAACAATCAATCAATCAAACCAATCAATCAATCAATCAAACAATCTATGAATCAAACGACCAACAAAACAATCAAACATTCTATCAATCAAACGACCAACAAATCAATCAATCAATCAAACAAATCAATCTATGAATCAAACGATCAACAAAACAATCAAACATTCTATCAAGCAAATGACCAACAAAACAATCAATCAATCAAACCAATCAATCAATCAATCAAACAATCTATGAATCAAACGACCAACAAAACAATCAAACATTCTATCAATCAAACGACCAACAAATCAATCAATCAATCAAACAAATCAATCTATGAATCAAACGACCAACAAAACAATCAAACATTCTATCAATCAAACGACCAACAAATTAATCAATCAATCAAACAAATCAATCTATGAATCAAACGATCAACAAAACAATCAAACATTCTATCAAGCAAACGACCAACAAAACAATCAATCAATCAAACCAATCAATCAATCAATCAAACAATCTATGAATCAAACGACCAACAAAACAATCAAACATTCTATCAATCAAACGACCAACAAATTAATCAATCAATCAAACAAATCAATCTATGAATCAAACGACCAACAAAACAATCAAACATTCTATCAATCAAACGACCAACAAAGTAATCAATCAATCAAACAAATCAATCTATGAATCAAACGATCAACAAAACAATCAAACATTCTATCAAGCAAACGACCAACAAAACAATCAAACATTCTATCAATCAAACAACCAACAAATCAATCAATCAATCAAACAAATCAATCTATGAATCAAACGACCAACAAAACAATCAAACATTCTATCAATCAAACGACCAACAAATTAATCAATCAATCAAACAAATCAATCTATGAATCAAACGATCAACAAAACAATAAAACATTCTATCAATCAAACCAATAAAACAATCTGTCAAACAATCAATCAATCAAACCATCCATCCATCCATCCCAGTCTAAATTGCTTTATAACACGTTCAGTACCTATTATCACCCCGCCGGCACACCGTTCATAAAAGTGCCTGTAACTCCTGTTCTAAAGAATTTACCTGTATTTTTATCTTTTGTTGACGTTTTTTAACTTGTAATTGTGAACGAACGAAGACATGCAGAAACAAACGGTTTTTTGCATTGTGTACATCAACTTGTCGTCTTCAAATGAGCCCAACCATTTCCCCATAGTTATAATATAAAATATAGAAATAGCTCCGCTAAGATCATGAGATATGCTAGAATCGCCCAGGAATCCTGGCAACCCACAGTCATTTTCCGGATTTTTGGCCGGCACCCAAAGTGTTAATTGAAGATTTATTGACAACCATCCGCAGAAAAAGTACTTCCAAAAAAAAAAAAAAAGAGAAGTTGCCTCCGTGTGGAAGCAGCTCGGAAATGCAACTGTCTCTCACTAACTTAGAGTTTAGAGTTTATTTTTAGAGCAGGGCGATAGACCACCAGCCCTGATTCCAAACTCTAAGCATAACCAACTTCGAAAGAGGGCGACTTCGAAAGAGGGCCTAAGCCTAACCAGTTTGAAACAAGGCAGACATTAATAAAATGTGCAATCAATCAATCAATCAATTCAATAACCCACTCTCACTTAAAACAGCACACCTCCCAGCTGCTTCTATAGAAAGTAGGTTAAAAAAAAAGTTGCCTCCTATAGGGAAAAGAAAACGTCTTTCTTTTTTTTAACCTACTTTCTATAGAAGCATCTAAGAATGAAGTTCTTAACCAGTTCGAAACAAGGCGGACATTAATAAAATTTGCAATCAATTAATTCAATAACCAACGCTCACTTACAACAGCGCACCTCCGCGTGAGCTTGTGTTATTGGTTTGATTGAACATTTTATTAACACTGAAATGCATGTCCTTTTGACGAATGCCATCTAACGACAGACTTCGCGCGATATTTATTTTGTTCCACAATGACTCATGACTCACCAATTACATAATCCAACATTGTGTAAGAAACTAACACATTCGCCGTGACAGAATCGTTTTTGATTTAGTCATTATGACGCTTTCAACATATCTATTCGTAAAGATTATTGTCCGCCATCTTGCTTTCATTTCTAAAACCACGAACGGCGGAGTGATTGTAATTCGGTTGTGGGCGGGTTCTGGGACCACGAGCGGGGATTATAAGAAATAACCACGTTTAACTTGACTGTTTCAGCCAATCAGAATCGAGAAATTTGCATGCCATTGTATAATCATAATTCATTCTCACTCTTTCATCAGTCAATTCGCAAAAAGCATCTTACATTTATACTCTAAGCTGTTCCCTACACTTTGCTAAAAGTGTATAATTTTTTATTTTGTGATCCATCACAAAACTGAGATAAAAGATGTAAGGTATTATTGTCAGTTGCTTTGTTTTAAAAAGAGAACCTAATGTAATAATTTGTTTGCAGAAACAGCAGTATCTGTCGGTGCCAAGAGTCCATCCTCTCTGTCTCTGTCTGTCACAGACACAGACACAGATCTGGTGGAAACAGCCTATCTGCTGTGTCATTCCCGTCAGCCCCATCCAACAGACGTATACTCCTCTGAAAGATAATTCAAAACAGATGTAGAAGGATAGACTAGACACAACCATTATCCATAATCATATTTAAATATGGCTAAAATCTGAAACCTTTTACGTGTGGGTGTGTCTTTGTTTAAATGCACCACACAAAGGCTAATGTATGATGTTTTAATCACTCTGCATCCCATTCAATGGTGGTCATAAAATACAATACAAATGTGGTCATAAATGTGGCAGTGATACTGTATTGTGAAATGTCACGTTTGACTGGTTTTGCTTTCAGTATTAAAATGATTGAATCATTGTAGATCATACAACCATAGAATAACACATTACATGTAAATTCTGTTATAGGGTGGATTTTCCCCAGGGTGGAAGTTGTTCTGGATAATTTTGCCTGTCTATATGAATTAATCCAAGCTGTTTAACCTCTTCCAGGTGTGCAATGTCATATTGGAGCTAAGCGTTCTAATGATGATTTAACACAATCCTGGCTACTGGCCATTGAATGGAGTTCTATAATTCTGAGATAGAATTCTGTGAAATCATTAATATCAAGGAACACCTGCAAGGGTTAATCTAAGAGCTAAGTACCTGGGGAAAAGGCTAAATGTTTCATTTGTAGTGTTGTTTTTGCACCCACATTAGATGGAATGTGTGATTTCATAACCGTAGCTTCTTATCTAATCTCTGTCTTCTCTCTCTCTCTCTCTCTCTCTCTCTCTCTCTCTCTCTCTCTCTCTCTCTCTCTCTCTCTCTCGATTTCTCTCTATCTCGGTGTCTCTCCTCTTATCTCTCTCCCTCTCTCTCTTTCCTATCTCTCCTCTCTGCAGGTCTGGTTTTCTCTTCCTCTCTGCCCTCCCAGTTTGGTGGTTTGACTCCGCCTACACTGGCTGCTCATGTGGCTAAGATCTCAGCATTGACAAACTCTGACAAGGTAGATGGGACTCTTTTAGTACTTTAAGGGGAACTTCACCAAAACATGCCGATTTATTTTGCACATAATCTCCCATACATCCAAAACCTCTTGACAGTTTTGCACACATTAATTTAGTTTGACCGTTATTGAGAGAATTTTACCGAGTTCCTGTTAGCTAGCAAGTAGCAAGTAAATATTGTTGACTTTGAAGTTGATGTTGAATAAATGTTTAGCAAGATTTTATTTTGCAAACTACATTTTGTGTCGTTGTTTTTAGTCAACGACATTGCATGAATAATTTCGTCACGTTAGTGTCACATGATCTCCTTTAACGTGACGTCTCATCTTCGTCAGGGGAAAAATCTTTGTTGACGACCATATTTTTCGTCATCATTTTCGTTGACTAAATTAACACTGTCGGGCACACAGCGGGGATCTCCTTCCAAAAATGGTCATACACAGCACTTGTTAAACACACACCAATCGCTTCCTTTCTCTCTCTCTTCTCCACTTTCTCTCTCTCCTTACTCCTCTCTCAGGTTTCACAGTAGTTACTCCAATGCATTCCTGTCTAGCCTTCCATCTTCTAGAGTGAGAAATTACCCTTTGATTAGGCTTACCTGTTCCTTGCCAATCTGGCACAGGTGTGCCGCTGTGTTGGGCTGATGCGCTCTGCTCAATAGTGTGTCTCACCGGATTTCCTAATATGGGCATGTTCATCAGTAACTTGGAGATAACGGCCTTCCAACACCGCTCCAGCCTGTCTGCCACAATATACAGGTCCAGCTAAATAAATTAGAATATCATGGAGGACAAGTTATTTTATTTCAGTAATTCAATTCAAAAAGCTAAACTAAAGATTATAGATTCATTACACACAAAGTGAACTATTTCAAGCTTTTATTTGTATGGATTTTGATGAGTATGGCTTACAGCTCATGAAAACCCCAAATTCAGTATCTCAGAAAATTTGTATATTGTGAAAAATTTGTTCAATATTGAAAACTCATGGTGTCACATTCTAATCAGATAATGAACTGAAAACACCTGCAAAGGTTTCCTGAGCCTTTCAATTGTCTCTCAGTCTGGTTTAGTGGGCTACACAATCATGGGGAAGACTGCTGACTTGACAGTTGTCCAGAAGACGTTGACACCCTCCACAAAGAGGGTAAGCCACACAAGGTCATTGCTACAGAAGCTGGCTGTTCAGAGTGCTGTCCATCCAAGCATATCCATAGAAAGTTGAGTGGAAGGAAAAAGTGTGGTAGGAAAAGGTGCACAAGCAACAGGGACAACCGCAGCCTTGAGAGGCTTGTCAAGCTAAACCCATTGAAGAATTTGGGGGAGCTTCACAAGGAGTGGACTGAGGCTGGAGTCAGAGCATCAAGAGCCACCGCGCACAGACGTGTCCAGGACATGGGCTACAACTGTCACATTCCTCGTGTCAAGCCACACCTGAACCAGAGACTACGTCAGAAGCGTCTCACCTGGGCTAAGGAGAAACATAACTGGACTGTTGCTCAGTGGTCCATAGTCCTCTTTTAAGATAAAAGTAAACTTAGCATTTAATTTGGAAATGTAAATTATTTGGTAGGCTTGCATATGCATGCACATGGCTACATGAATGTGTGTGAGTGCACATGCATTCGTGGACAGGCTTGTGTGTGTGTGTGTGTGTGTGTGTGTGTTATGAATCCAGGTAAGAATGTTGAGTTCAAGTATGGCATGGAAGAATGGAGACGGAGAGGGTGCTGCTCTTCTCGAATATGTGTTCTTTTTCAAAGCCTATTTACATGCGTGTATGTGCAGCATTAATGCAGGCATTCATTATTATTTCTCTTAAAGCCCATTTACTGGGTATACACATGCAATACGTATGCACTCATTTAGTATTTCATTTAAAGCCCATCTGCTAATTATGATACATTTACTTGTGGCCATGTCTGATGTCATAGCTTCAGTTTAATTGGGTTTAGTTTAAAAAGTTGTAAACATTTCTCTGCTCGACAGAGACCACGAAAGTCGGGAGACACTAGGGTGACCACCTGTCCCGCGAGTCGCGGGACAGTCCTGATATTGGGCCGTTTGTCCCGCGTCCCGCAACAACAAAACAATGTCCTGCAATTCAAAGATAAAAAAAAAAAATTATTATTTTAAATTTTTTATTTAAATTTTTTTATTTTTTATCTTTCAAAGATTATTATTTAAATTTTTTTTTAAATGTTGTTAATTTAATGCCTCGTTCCAATACCCTCTTATATTTAAAATAAAAAAATCGGGCGACGTCACAAACCAATGCATTGCGCAGCCGAGCAATAGTATCCATGTGCAGGACCACAGCACCGACACATTCAGGACCGCGACACTTTGCGGACCCACACTCTCCAGACCCTCGCTCCCATTGGCTGATTTGGGTCACGTGACCCAAATCAGCCAATGGGAGCGAGGGTCTGGAGAGTGTGGGTCCGCAAAGTGTAAGGTCCTTAGTGTGTCGGTGCTGTGGTCCTGCAGCAGGATGCATCTCCAGCCGAGGCTGCTGAGCAGCTCACTCGAGTCGCGCTGCCTGTCACCTGTCCGAGCCGGTGTTCTGCGAAATTCTACTACTCTGCTGAGAACTGCTGCCGTAGCGCGAATCGCCTATACTGTATATATAATATGTTTGGACAGCTGGTTGACGTCACCCTATAGTTCACTCCGAATTCCAACAGGTGTACCGACATTTTATCATCTACAAATACATTCGGCTGCAAAGCCAATTACATGCAAATATTTACATTTACATTTTACATTTAGTCATTTAGCTGACGCTTTTATCCAAAGCGACTTACAAGTTCTGTACGACAAGCCATCAGGAAGGGCACAACTCTATCAGCTGAGCAACAATGTTCATCAAAGTGTTGAGTGCTACAGTGTAGGTTAGTTTATTAGGACATGCATATACAGTTCAAAAGGTGCAATGAAAAACATATGTTTAAGATATTGTTTAAGATATATCAACAACAAGACTCAACAAGACGTTCGTCAGCAAGGTGGCAGGATATTGTAGTGTGAACGATTGTGGGTCATGCGCATTTCGCAGAACACCGTTTCAGATGATCCCCATCCCCACCGCTTCACCATCACCCATGGAGGAGAGGGAGACGTCACATAGTTGTTCAGAGGAGCGCCTCTTCAGCAAGTCTGGCCCGACTATTATTGAGAACTGAATCAGAGGGTCTGTTTGTTATAATAACAGAATACACGGGGAGTATCGCCGGGACACTGTCCAGAGGGAAGGGGGCAATAGAATCCGGAGGCAGTAATATCCCCAAAACCGGAGGTGAGTTTAATAAGATTAATAACAAAATTAGCTATATATAGCCTACCGTCTGCGTCGAATATGATATATAGGCATTTAAATAATAAATACATTTATTTAATTTTAATTAGCAATAACATTTTTTTTTTTTTTTGCCCCCCCCCCCCCCCCCCCCCCCCCTTACTACGTGTCCCGCACTGTCTGACCTGGTCACCCTAGTGACAACATGCACACATCCCACACCAGGTGGGATGGTTAGTTTATGTTTTGCATTGTTGTCAACTAATGTTGTGTTTTGTTTTGATTGGATGTGTCTGTCTCACTCTCTTTCTCTCTTTCTCTCTCCCTCTCTCTCTTTATCTCTCCACTCCACCCCCTTTTTGTTTTCTGTTGTTGCTCTTTGTTTTTTGTTTTATCTCCTTTGTATACAATGCGGACACAGTTTGTATTTATTCAATGCGCTCACCTCACCTCTACCTCAATTTAAATTTTTTAGATGTGATCTATGAGTAACCCTAATGTATTTCAAAGAGGATCAGTCGGGGCTCCTATTAGGATGGTGAGTTGGAATGTGCGTGGACTCGGAGGGCTAGTGAAACGAGCCAGAGTGCTGTCACACCTTAAGAGCCTTAACACAGACATTGCTTTCCTGCAGGAGACCCACTTGTGTCTAAATTAGTCTTAACAGAATGAGCAAACCGTGGATTGGACAAATTTTCCATTCGGCCTTTAACAGCAAATCCAGGGTCACCTCAATTTTGGTCAACAAGCGAATTCAGTTCTCCCCGGCAAAGACTATCTCCGACCCAGAAGGCCGATATGTTATAGTGAGTGGGAACCTATATCAGACTCCAGTAGTTGTCTAGAGACAAGTAGAGTGTCTACGCCCATAACTGGGACAATCCAAATTTCATGACATCCCTCTTCTCTAAAATTCCTAATTTGGACAATCATAATCTTATCTTGGGGGGAGATCTGAATCTTGTGATTGACCCTAAGGCAGACCGCTCTCACCTTAAAACATTAATACCCTCGGCCATGTCAAAGACACTGTTATCCATTATGAGTCAGCTGGGTTGTATAGACCCGTGGCGCTTTCTTCATCCGTCTGCAAAGGAATTATCTTTTTTTTCCACCAATGCTACTCTCGTATCGATTACTTCTTTGTAGACAAAGCTCTTCTCTCTTCTGTTAAGTCCACCGAATACTCTGCCATTATTATATCGGACCATGCACCTCACATCTTAGACTTGAGACTTTTGCCCAATACAAGAAGACAATGGAGGTTCAATACAGGATTGCTAGCCGATGACAAGTTCTGTGATTTTATCACGGAAAAGATCAATATTTACGAGTTTAACAGGAATGACTCAACATCACCCTCTTTGCTGTGGGACGCTTTAAAAGCCTCAATGAGAGGAGAGATTATTTCATATAGTGCCTATTGTCCAGGAAGAGTAAGCAGTGACAGCAAGAGCTAATTGATGCAATCCTCAGCATAGATAGAGAGTATGCCAGATCCCCCAGCCCAGAGCTATATGCCAGCAGAGTGAAAGTGCAAACAGAATTTTATTTACTTTAAGATAAGATAAGATATTCCTTTATTGATCCCCTTGGGGAAATTCAGGCATCATAGCAGCATGGGGGGGAGGGGTACAGGTAGTAAAACAACACAGTATACAGGTAGTAAAAGACAACACAGGCAGTGTAAACAATTTGATCAATATGGTCAATATAATTTACTATCTGACTAGCTGAGGAATATTCACATTATTCACAGTGTCACATAAGGTGCAGTATGCATGAAGTAGTGTTATAATTTACTATCTACTGAGTATACATTAATCAAAGTACCAGGGTAGTGTAGGTTGTCCCCCTTGGGTTCCTATAAGTCCCAGGTCAATGTCTGGTAGCAGTCGCTGTCGCTGCCCCCTGTTGTGGAGCCTGGAGGCTGCTAGTCGCTGCCCACTGTTGTGGAGCCTGATGGCCGCTGGTATGAAGGACTGTCCGAGGCGGTTAGTTGAGTGTCGGGGGGGAATGAGTCTGTCGCTGAACGAGCTTCTCATCTTGACTAGCTCGTCGTAGAGGGGGTGGTAGGGGTTCTCCATGATGGCATCCAGCTTCCTTATCATCCCCCTCTCTACCATCACCTCAAGTCTAGGTAGCTCGACTCCCACCACGGAGCTAGCCTTCCTCACCAGCTTGTTGAGCTTGTTGGTGTCCCTTGAGTTGATGTAGCCTCCCCAGCATGCCACAGCATAGAAGAGGAATAAGCAAAGCAGAATATCTTCTCAGACAGACTAAAGGCACATATTATGAATATGGCGATAAAGCTAGCCGACTACTGGCTCTCCAACTTAATCGTCGTCAGTCAACCTCACATGTTAACTCTGAGATAAATTCAGTCTTCACTTCTTTCTATTCAAATCTCTATAAATCCGAACCACCTGCCAATAACACTAGAATGGAATTTCTTTTTATGGTCTAGATTTCCCCACTATAGATCTGAACTGTAAAAATAGCTTGGAGAGTCCCATACAATTAGAGGAAATTGTCTCTTGTCTTAAATTAATGCAAAACAACAAAGCACCAGGCCCAGATGGTTTCCCGGTTGATTTGTATAAGAAGTTTCCTCATTTATTCGCCCCCTTATTAATAGACATGTTTAATTACTCATTGGAACAAGGCTCTCTCCCTCCAATTCTGAATCAGGCCACAATCTCACTCATACTCAAGAAAGACAAGAAACCAGAAGAGTGCAGTAGCTGGAGACCAATATGTTTTTTGAATTCAGACGTAAAGCTGTTGGCAAGTGTTGTGAAGGATCAGATTAAACCGAATATATATATTTATTTATGGATATATATTTAATAGTATTTGTATATCGTTTGATATCCCTTGTATATTCCTTGTACATATACACGGAATATCCCTTTATTCTACTACAGCCCATAATAGTTCATTCTCTTATTGGACAAAAGGACCAGGCGCCAGGGACAAGCCCCTGGCGTTCAAGTTCAAAGGTACCGACGAGACATGCCCTTACTAGCCTCAGCTCCGCGCAGGAATACGGCTACCGAAAGCAGAGCGGCACTACTTGTCCACCGTGCATATAAATATGGCGCAAGAAATGTAGAATTCCTCTTAGTCCTTTACCCTTCTACCCAACTAAGTAACAAGACGTGAAGCCTCACCCCACGATACAGCGTGCGGTGTAGTACGGCCTGTTTGGCCTTAGAATAGCAGTGAGACCTCGTGCGAATTAATAGCTGAATTGCCAGAGTTTGGCACCGTATTTCTATTAAGTAATAATAGTCTATTATGTATGGTGCATCGTTCGGTTAGAGTTCTAAAGTGAGCAGCACCCCCATCGTTTCCTCGCGTTATCTAGAGTCTTAACCAGGTTGGGCAGACCACGCGTGGTGCTTTCATCCGAGGAGTTCTGGGCGAGGACGAGTGGACCTGCACATTGGATTACCTACCCCGACGACTGCTGAGCCCTATACGGCATGGAATATCTATTTGCTTTGGTGCTTTGATTTGTGGAGCGGATAATCGCCAACACCGGTGAGTGTTGGATTTACCCCGAGAGGAGCCAAGGTGAGACGGCGCTCAGACCAGACTGAGGTCGCCTCGCTTCTTCTTCGTTGTGGACCTAAAGCTAAAGCTACAGTTATCGTCTACAAGAGAGCCCAAGTGTATTCATCTGCGGATCAAGGTTCTACGGGCACTGTGTTCTGTACCTGGACTCTCCCTAGAAATCGTTGACCAGACGGGATACAGCCGACGGCTCTCCTACCCCCCCTACTGGCTTACAACCGGCGGGACCCCTTCAGTATATTATCCAGCTATAATCATTAAGTGACCATCGCTATAATTCCCTAAGAGCCAGGTTGTATACTTGCTTCCTGTGTAACCAGAGATTGGACATTCAGTGTTGATTTGCCTACGAATACTCATTTGCCTTACAAGTGCATTCAAATCATAAATGTAATAAGTAACTATTATATGTACCTTTTGCTATATATTAAATATTTGACTTATACCTTTGTGTGGACCTGATTTCATATGTGGGAAAGTGTTCATCATACTTAGATATCGTGTACTGTATGGCCAGTAATTAAAGTACATAAAGCGGTAGTGGTTTAATGATACCATACTTATCAATACAGTCAGGGAATTGTACCCCTCAGTTACAATTGGTCCTTCGAGCCGGAGGGTAATTAGTGTAATATTAATATAGTGGTATTAATATTGAAATGGCCTATGATGAACACTCCACGAAACGGTCCTCCTAAAGTAGAACGCCCGCAACGTAGACGACAGCCACCTCAGTACTTAGAGGATTACGCTGTCAGTAAACTACCTAGCCTTCTACAAACAGTAAACGCAGTAAAAGTAGAAAGTAAAATGATGTCCGACCCTATCAACCAGGATACCCCGACCACAGAGGCCCTAGTGGGTTCTAATGTAACTGACCAAGCTCACGGTGGGGACCAGGAGGGAACTGACACGACTTTACCCCCCGCCAATACCGAAGAAGTAGTCCCCCCAGAGCTCCGGGAGGAAGACAACCCTCCAGAGGTGGAACTCTGCACGGAACAAGATGAGGAGAGCGCCGAGGAGATAGAGCTCCAGGACTCCCCAACGAGTACAGCCAGGAGCGGCTCACCTCTACAAGCGTCTTCCCCCAGCGAGGCGGAGAGGATGCTGTCACAGGCGTTCTTCGCCAGCCTGACAGCCTCTACCGAACGCGATCGACTTCAGGGTGAACGCGATCAACTTCAGGGTGAACGCGATCGACTCCAAGCACAGACACTTAGCGAGCGCGAACAACTCCAAGTGCAGCAACGGAGCGAAGAAGAGCACATACGTCTGGAGCTGAGACGCCTTCAGACGGAAGAGAATATGGCAAGAGAACGGGCCGACGCCCAGCGCGCCGCTGCCGGTGCCCAAAGAGAAGCAGATCTCACCAAGCGCAAAGCCGAGCGCGACAGACTACAAGCGCAGCTAATGGAGCAGCTGATCACCAGGGCAACACCCCCTCCCTCCACAAGGGGTTCCAGAGCCTCGTCAAGACACACGTCAAGGGCACCCTCCCCTAACCGAGCAGGCGACCTTGAACTCGACCACCAGAGAGAGTCTACACCCCCCTCCGAACTCATTCCCCGACCGGTCCAAGTGAGACCCAGCTACAAGGAAGGAACAGCGGACACCGCGGAGAGGCTAAATAGACGACTACAGGATCTAGGTGACCTGGCAGAAGAAGAAGAGGGAGAAGAGGAGAGTCAAGCCCGACAGCAGCACATTACTCCACAGGACCAGGAGGTCCAGTACAGCCCAGGCTATACCCCCGCGGCTCTGCGCTACAGACCCCCGACTCGACTCACGGGTGAGCATGACGCACGACCAGTCCCGAGGAATAGCACCTGGACCAGCGGGCCATGGTACCCTGCCAGTACCAGCCCACCGAGAGGCGTAAGAAGAGACTCGCCCAGGAGGCCTCTCTTCCAACGCTCACCGATGTGCCAGCCATCCATGGCGCCATACATTGGCACACCGACGTTTCCAGACTTCACCCATGAGAATCGAGCACAGTACACGGAGCTCCGGATGTGCTTAGAGACAATGATGGTGGATGTCGCTGATGAACGCCACAAGTATGCAATATTATTGAAGCACCTGAAAGTGCCCCGAGCGCACAACATAGCGCTGGCCTATGCCACCTCTACGACCCCATACACCGCGGCTCTAGCAGCGCTGGACCAGAGATATGGACGTATATGGGATTACGTAATACAGGAGATAAGGCATATTGACCGCCTACCCCCAGCAACAGACAATCGCTCACTAGACGACCTGTCTATAAAAGTACAATCCCTGGTAGGGATGCTGGGGGCGCAACGAGAAAAGGGTATGCACGAACTATACGCAAACTCGAACGTCGAGAGGATTTTAGAGAAGCTGCCGCCCGCCCGACAGGAGCGCTTCAGGCGGCAAAGAGACCACCGTGATCCTAACAGTCCCGAGCCATCCCTCCTAGATTTAGCCGACTTCCTGGCGAGAGAAGTCAGCAGCCTACGGCTGGATACGTTCGTGCGGAGCACGCCAAGCTCCAGAGAGGGACCTAGGAGAGTAAACGATGGCCGAAGATCGGTGACTGTCATGCACCAATCAGAATCAGTACCGAGCAGCAAGAACCACAGTACCCCCTCGACGAAAGAGAAGTGGAAGATGGTGTGCCCGTACTGCGAGAAGGAACACTGGTTGTCACAATGTGACCAGTTCAAGAAGATGACCGCTGAAGAAGTAAGTCAGTGGATAAAGTCCAACAGGCGCTGTTACCGATGTGCGCGCAGTCACATGGCAGCCGAGTGCCGCCTAAAGAAGAGGTGTAGTCGGTGTGACGGAGCCCATCTGGATGTCCTACACGACAGTAACAAAAGAAAGCCTGCACCATCCAACAGCACAAAGGCAAGTGTTATGTACATTGACCCCGCTAGCAGCAGCGGCGCCCAGGTGCTCTTAAAGGTGGTCCGTGTAACACTGAGTTACCAAGATAAGGTCATGGACACTTACGCCGTCCTTGACGACGGGTCAGAGAAGACCCTTCTCCTCGCGTCCGCTGCGGCCCAGCTGGGGCTGCGGGGGAGCGAGAACCAGATGACGATTCGGACAATAAGAAGAGATCTAAAGACGATAAAGGGCGAGAATGTCTCCTTCACTATCGCAGCAAGCGGGCAGCCAGAGAGACGGTACAGGATTACTAATGCTTTCACCAGCCAAGAAATAGGACTATCGCAGTACACCTACCCCATCGCCAAGCTGATGGAGAAATATGTGCACCTGCGTCAACTTCCTATCCCGCTCATAGACGGCGCCACCCCGACCCTGCTGATAGGCTCCGACCATGCAGACCTCATAGTCCCGATAGACCGGGTCCATACAGGACCCAGAGGTTGTCCTGCAGCAGTCGAGACCCGCCTAGGATGGACGTTACAAGGCCCCCTCGCCAAGTCTCTTAACCGAACAGCAGCCACTAGCTGCCTCCACTCCAGAGCGACAGAAGGAGACACCACACTCCTGCAGCATGTCGAGAGGCTATGGACACTAGAGACAATGCCCTTTAAGAACGAAAAGAAAGACATTCGTTCTAAGGAAGATATCTACGCTATAGCCCTCCTCGAGCACGGGACAAAGAGTCAACGTCAACGGAGTGATGAGATACGCAACTCCACTCCTGAGGCGAGAGGGAATGCCCACCTTTCGTGCTACAAAAGAGGCGACGGAGCGGTATCTATTGAACACAGAGCGGCGCCTAGCCAAAGACCCCGCTCAAGAAAATGTGTACCGCGCTGAGATTAACAAGCGAATCACAGCGGGACACATAAAGAAAATTGACTGGCGACGTCGTGCGCTGCTCCGCGCCTCCCTGATCAAAGACGGCTTTGATCTCAGGCAGTGGGCCAGCAGCGACCCGCAAGTACTGCGCCGCCTCTCCCCCGAGAACAAGGCCGCGAGCAGCGACACCTGGATGGCGACCATCCCAGGAGAAGCCCAAGAAATGACACTAGGACTAGTCTGGCGCTTCAAAACAGACTCGCTCCATTATAGACACAAACCCCTGATCAAGGAGCAGGGAAGGTCGACGGCAATACCGACCACCAGACGGAGTGTATACAGAACACTCGCCAGACAATATGACCCGTTGGGATGTATTCTACCTTACACCACCAGGGCAAAGATGATTGTAAGAGCGCTATGGGACAAAGACCAGGGCTGGGACGATCCCATACCCGAACACCTTGCATCCACATGGAGAGAGTGGGAGACGGAACTCCGCTCACTCCCCGGTGTTAATATACGCCGCAGCTACTTCCCACCCACAGTGAGGCCAGAGACATGCAAGATCGACCTGCACGTATTCAGCGACGCCTCCGAAGTAGCCTACGGTTCGGTGGCTTACTTGCGTGCCCAAGAGGAGGGAGGAGAAATACATACTGCCTTCATCCTGGCTCGCTCAAGAATAGCCCCACGCAAGCAACAATCTATCCCGCGCCTAGAGCTCTGCGCAGCCCTAGCAGGAGCGCAGCTCGCCACGTTAATCCAACGTGAACTCACCATCCCGGTGCAAAGAACAATCTTGTGGTCAGACTCCACGACCGTACTCACATGGATCCGGTCTGATTTGTGCAGATACAAGGTCTTCGTGGGAGTCAGAGTCACCGAGATTCAAGAGTTAACAGAAGTAACCAGCTGGCGGTATGTGGACACCAAACACAACCCAGCTGACGTCATCACCCGGGGAATGTCCCTGGATGACCTCACCCGTCACAACCTCTACAGTGACGGGCCAGGGTTCCTCAAGCTCCCCGAAGAAGAGTGGCCTACACCCACCCCACGGGAGGCGAGTAAAGAGGAGGCAGAGAACAAGAAACCTATGTTCTGTGGGTTGACACACACACTCGTCCCCACAGACCCGGTTCTAGACGATTGCCTCACCCTAGAGAGTGCGCAGCTAAAGACATTTCTGTGGCACCACCCAGAGGTTCAGCCCACAACTGACATTTCAGCAGCTGACTACGAAGAAGCAGAACTCCTTCTACTACAACGAGCCCAGAGAGACTCGTTCCCCGATGAGCTAGCCTGTCTACAGGGAGCAAAGCCCGTCCCATCAGACAGCAGACTGCTTCACCTGGCCCCCGAGAGCGACGCCCATAATCTCATCAGAGTGGGTGGTCGTCTGCGGAGAGTCCCAGACCTACCGGATGACGTTAAGTACCCGATAGTCTTGAACAGCCGACACAAGGTCACAGAGCTGATCATAAAGAAATACGACGAGGATGTGCACCACGCAGGGGCAGAGAGAGTCTTCGCGGAGATCAGACGTCGTTATTGGATACTGCAAGGGAGAGAAGCAGTGCGGCGCTTCCAGCGAACCTGTCTAGACTGCCGTAAGTGGCGCGCGCAGCCCAGTATACCCCGGATGGCTGACCTACCTCCCTGTCGCCTCAGACTCGGCGACAAGCCCTTCCACTCCACCGGTATGGACTGTTTTGGCCCGCTGTATATAAAGAGAGGAAGAGGAACCGAGAAGCGGTGGGGTATTGTATTCAAATGCATGACCACCAGAGCGATACATATCGAACTCCTTCCAACCATGAGCACAGACTCATTCCTTATGGCCTTCCGAAGATTCACATCACGGAAAGGAAAACCGTCTACATTGTTGTCTGATCACGGGACAAACTTCAAAGGCGGAGAAAGAGAGCTGAGAGAGAGCTTCCAAGCTATGGGCCCAGAACTTAAGACCCACCTCGCTCCATCCCAGATTGACTTCCAGTTTAATCCCCCGAACGCACCTCACTTCGGTGGAACCTGGGAACGAGAAGTACGTTCCATAAAGACAGCCCTGTACGCCGTGCTTGGGGCCCAGACTGTGGCGGAAGAAGTCCTAATGACAGTCCTCACGGAGATCGAGGGAGTATTGAACTCAAAGCCCCTCGGTTACGTCTCAAGTGATGTAGCAGATGTCGACCCAGTCACCCCCAACACCCTCTTGATGGGGCGGCTGGACCCCGCACTACCACAGACAATGTACAGGCCTGAAGAAGCGAACGGCCGAAGAATGTGGAGGTACAGTCAAGTACTGGCTGACCACTTTTGGAACAGCTTCCTACTCCACTACCTACCGTCTCTACAGACCCGCCAGAAGTGGGTGAAAGAGAGAGACAATTTGACAGAAGGAACAGTCGTCATGATCATCGACCAGTCACTACCCAGAGCTATGTGGCCGGCTGGCCGCGTAAGCAGAGTGATCACCGGTGCCGATGGAAAGGTCCGAGCAGCTGAAGTGCTCGTCCAAGGACGGATTTACACCCGACCCGTGGCGAGGCTAATAGAACTGCCAAGGCTCCCTGATACTATTGATGACGACCATGACCCTATGACTTTGTGAGTTGACTGACCCTTACAGCGGACATTGAGTAGTGGACAGTGCGGTTAATCTGTCTCTGCTCAGCTAATTAGGTGGGACTAATTAGGGAGCGGCTGTTGTGAAGGATCAGATTAAACCGAATATATATATTTATTTATGGATATATATTTAATAGTATTTGTATATCGTTTGATATCCCTTGTATATTCCTTGTACATATACACGGAATATCCCTTTATTCTACTACAGCCCATAATAGTTCATTCTCTTATTGGACAAAAGGACCAGGCGCCAGGGACAAGCCCCTGGCGTTCAAGTTCAAAGGTACCGACGAGACATGCCCTTACTAGCCTCAGCTCCGCGCAGGAATACGGCTACCGAAAGCAGAGCGGCACTACTTGTCCACCGTGCATATAAATATGGCGCAAGAAATGTAGAATTCCTCTTAGTCCTTTACCCTTCTACCCAACTAAGTAACAAGACGTGAAGCCTCACCCCACGATACAGCGTGCGGTGTAGTACGGCCTGTTTGGCCTTAGAATAGCAGTGAGACCTTGTGCGAATTAATAGCTGAATTGCCAGAGTTTGGCACCGTATTTCTATTAAGTAATAATAGTCTATTATGTATGGTGCATCGTTCGGTTAGAGTTCTAAAGTGAGCAGCACCCCCATCGTTTCCTCGCGTTATCTAGAGTCTTAACCAGGTTGGGCAGACGCGTGGTGCTTTCATCCGAGGAGTTCTGGGCGAGGACGAGTGGACCTGCACATTGGATTACCTACCCCGACGACTGCTGAGCCCTATACGGCATGGAATATCTATTTGCTTTGATGCTTTGATTTTTGGAGTGGATAATCGCCAACACCGGTGAGTGTTGGATTTACCCCGAGAGGAGCCAAGGTGAGACGGCGCTCAGACCAGACTGAGGTCGCCTCGCTTCTTCTTCGTTGTGGACCTAAAGCTAAAGCTACAGCTATCGTCTACAAGAGAGCCCAAGTGTATTCATCTGCGGATCAAGGTTCTACGGGCACTGTGTTCTGTACCTGGACTCTCCCTAGAAATCGTTGACCAGACGGGATACAGCCGACGGCTCTCCTACCCCCCCTACTGGCTTACAACCGGCGGGACCCCTTCAGTATATTATCCAGCTATAATCATTAAGTGACCATCGCTATAATTCCCTAAGAGCCAGGTTGTATACTTGCTTCCTGTGTAACCAGAGATTGGACATTCAGTGTTGATTTGCCTACGAATACTAATTTGCCTTACAAGTGCATTCAAATCATAAATGTAATAAGTAACTATTATATGTACCTTTTGCTATATATTAAATATTTGACTTATACCTTTGTGTGGACCTGATTTCATATGTGGGAAAGTGTTCATCATACTTAGATATCGTGTACTGTATGGCCAGTAATTAAAGTACATAAAGCGGTAGTGGTTTAATGATACCATACTTATCAATACAGTCAGGGAATTGTACCCCTCAGTTACAGCAAGAGTTCTGGCACACCGTCTGGACCCTTGTCTCCCAGATATAATTTCTGAAGACCAAACCGGCTTTGCCAGGGGAAGGCAACTATCAGCCAATATCAGTAGGCTGTTCAATATTGTGCTCTCCCCTGACAACTCGCAAACTGCGGAATTGGTTATTGCACTGGATGCAGAAAAGGCTTTCGACTGCGTTGAGGGGGAGTATTTGTTCTCAGTTTTAGGGAAATTTGGTTTCAGGCCGAAATTCATCTCTTGGATACAACTTCTATACTCCGCCCCTACGGCCTGTGTAATCACCAACTCTCAGAGGTCTGATTATTTCCCCTTAACGAGAGGAACACGCCAAGGCTGCCCACTCTCTCCTCTGCTCTTTGCCTTAGCAATTGAACCATTATCAATCGCCCTCAAGTCCACCCTGCTTTTCACTGGCATTTATAGAGCTGGTCGGGAACATCGGGTATCTCTCTATGCTGACGACCTCTTGCTCTATGTCTCGGATCCGTGCAACTCTGCAGAAAATATTTAATAAATCCTAACATCTTTTGGCTCGTTCTCAGGTTATAAGTTAAACATCAGTAAAAGCGAGTGTTCTCCTATAAATGAGGCAGCTAAGCAAATCCCCCAAAGCTCTTTACTATTTCGTTTGTCGCAGAATGGTTTCCGTTACCTGGGTATTAACATAGCCCACTCCCTCTCTTCGTTAATTAGGGACAACATCACAAAATTTGTCGTGGATATTAAATCTGATCTGAAACGGTGGGACTCTCTCCCCATCTCTTTGGCAATGAATATTCTGCCAAGATTTTTGTTTCTTTTTCAAGGTGTTCTTACCTAAATAATCTTTTCAAATGTTAGACAAAACTATTTCTTTTATAACTTTTATCTGGGCGGGCAAGAGTCCAAGGGCACACAGAGCGCTTCTCCAGAAAAGCAAAAGTGAAGGTGGTCTTGCACTGCCCAACCTTCTACACTACTACTGGGCAGCAAACCTTCAGAGAATTCAAAAATGGTACAATTTCCCTAATCTCAACTGGTGTATAATGGAGAGCCACTCTGCATGTCCGTCATCTTTGATGGCGCTTGTCTGTGCCCCCTGACCTCTCGTTGTCCTGATCACATAAAAAAACCTGGTTGTACTTTCCACACTGAAAATCTGGAACCAGTTTAGGAAACACTTTAGGCTTAAGACAGCTTCCCCTCATAGCCCGATCTGCAACAATCACCTATTTAAACCTTCCAGCTCAGATACAGCTTTTAACTTATGGAGAGAGAGAGGTTTGACCTGTTTCTCAGACTTATATCTAGACTGCTCATTTGCTTCTTTCGAAGATCTCGGAAGATCTTACCCCATTCTCATCTATTCCGTTATCTTCAGGCCTGTGACTACGCTCGTACCCACCTTATACCTTTTCCTCAGTCCCCAACAGGCTCAGTGGTCAACAAGATACTCTCCCTTCCCAAGGCACAAGGCGGGATCACGATTCTATATGATCTTATATCATCACTGGAAGTGTTCTCGCTTGCAGGGGTTAGAGGTAAATGGGAAGCGGAGCTTGAGCTTGACTTGGCTGATGAACAGTGGAAAGAGGCAGTCTTTAGGGTCAATAATACATCCTCATGTGCTCGTTTAAGTCTAATTCAGTTCAAGATCTTGTACATGGTTCATTTTACAAAAGCTAGACTTAGCAACCTTTTTCCAGGGACGAATGATATCTGTGACAGGTGTGGCCTGTCACCTGCCAATCATACCCATGTTCTTCTGCTACCCCAAGCTGGCTGAGTTCTGGTCTTGTTTTTTCAACACGCTAGGCAAAGCCCTAAACATCAACCTAGAACCATGCCCCTTGGTAGCCATCTTTGGGGTGCCCCTCACACCAGCTGGTTTCTCCAGGAAGGAACTAGACATTGTAGCCTTCGCCTCACTCATAGCCCGTAGACGTATCCTCCTGCACTGGAAAAGCCCAAGCCCACCGTCCATCACCTCCTGGCTCAAGGACTTGATGTCATATCTATCATCGGAAAAGGTAAAGTACTCTCTAAGAGGCTCAATTGCCAATTTTTACGATAGATGGCAACCTCTAATCACATTCATAAACACTCGCATCCCTTGACCCAGACTGATCCTAAAGAAATACTGATCCTAAAGAAATACTCCTTCTCTGAGGGGGACCCTGATGTAAACAAGACGAAAGTCTTTCTCTGGTCTGCATCCCCTTAACAATTGTGTGTATTGAGCTGTACTGTATTGTACCCATTCTGCAATCTGTTAATAAAAATTTCAATCAATCAATCAAGCACCTCAGATACTCTGTTGTAAACTCCGCCCCATTGTATATTGTATCTTGGTTATTTATTATTATTATTATTCTTTTTTTTTAACTATATTTTTGCCTGTTTTCTTTTTTTTTATCCACTTTTTCTCCTATTTTCTGTATTTTCCTCCCATCCCAATTTTAGTCGTTATGCCAATTCCCCCCTCCCCTTCCTGGTCGTTGCGCGCATGTGCCCCCCACTGGTCGGTCTAGGGAGCCCTGAAGTCTATCACATGCTTCCTCCGATACATAGGAGACAGCCAGCAGCCTCTTTTCACCTGGCAGCGAGGACTTTCATTGGTGAAGTGTAACGCGTGGGAGGTCACACTACCTTCACCATTTCCCTCCCTTGCTGTGCAGGCGCCCTGACCAACCTGTAGGAGTCGCTGTTTACAACCCACCGGCTTCCCTCCCGCTGACTCTGCCAATTGAGCCAGTATGACGACCGGCCAAGCCGGAGGCACTGCTGACAGCCGGATTCGATACCAGTGTCTCTGCAGTGCTGTGCTACCCGGCCGCCCTCTTTTTGCCTGTTTTTGATTTTGTTTAGTTTTTCATGGTGATATGTTAAATATTGATAAACAACCTTTGCTTCTCTGTACCACCTATGTTTCACCAATAAAAGATATATACAAAAAAAGTAAAAATTTGGAAATCAGGGTCCCAGAGTCCGGAGGAAGAGTGGAGTCAAGTCAAGTCAGCTTTATTTATATAGCACGTTTACGATGACTAAAAGCCACCCAAAGTGCTTTATAGGTAGAACACAATAAAAAAACACGTACAGTACAGTAACAAATACACTAAATTACAGTAAATAAGTATAGTACACTAAGAAACAAGAGCAATGTGCAATATAAAAAGAGACGAGAAGTAATAAAATAGATACAAAAAGTCCAGAGTAACAGCAAACGTAGTTGACTGGTGGCAGGCTCTGGTCAAAGGCCAGGGAGAAAAGGTGCATTTTAAGCAGTGGTTTAAAGGCCTCTAGGCTCTGGGCAGATCTAATGTGGGGGAGGCTGTTCCAGAGCCGAGGGGCAGCAGCAGTGAAGGCTCTGTCTCCCCTGGTTTTGAGCCTGGTCCTGGGCACCTCCAGCAGCAGCTGGTCAGCAGACCTTAGGGCTCTGGATGGGGTGTGGTGGCGCAGTAGCTCAGCGAGGTACAATGGAGCCAGCCCATTCAGAGCTTTAAAAACAGTCAGCAGTAATTTTTTATTAATTAATAATTCGTAGAATGTGTACTATTTTTGTTCCTAAGGACTGAATTTAGAATGTCTCTACGCACAGAAAAATCGGGATTTATCAACTGTGCGTGCACAGGTCGTACGCACACTCCGTCTTGCTAAATACCAATGTTCTTACCGTATATGGTAATGAAACACCCCCATGGAATGTAGAATAATGGACTAAGCGGACTTGAAACTTCACTGAGAGCGAGTCCTCCGTGATCAATCTCCACTGTGAAGTTTCAACGGAGGTCATCTATTCTTCTAACCAACCAATTGAAGCTAGAAAGCATTTCGTTGTGACCAATTCTATTTGGAAACATGACACACAAAATAATAGTATTTCGCTTTTTATTTTAAACAATATTTAATCACGTTTGGAGGTGGGTGTTCTGCGTCTGCCCCCGTGCCAAGCAAGCAGGCCAACTGCCCTCTAAAGGGCGCGTGAGCCCGTTATAATTCCACTCCTGTTGGGTCGTTTGTTGGGTTGGTCAGAGTCATTAACTATGGCTTCAGTGGATAACCCCGATCACCTGCATTTAAGCGATATTTTAATTACAGATACCCCAGTAATAACATTACAATTTAATTCAATGCGTGCCTTCCTCCCGGTCACCAGCAACGACATGTATCAGCCAAATGCGCATTGCAACATTGACTGAGTGGAATCCCTTTCTATTCACATAACTGAATTTGTGATGGAGCTTTGACAGCTACATGGGTTTTACAGTAACAGTCTCTATTGCTCGATTCATCTCCAATATATCACGATGGACCGTGCCGGTGGCCAAAGACCCGAGGATGGAGAGGACTTGAATGTGCATGGGGATGGCATTTGTGCGTTTTGTTCCACGCTCCAATTTGGGTCCCAAATTGCGGTACAAATCAAGGAGAATGTGTCTCGGGTAGCGGACTCTAGTTAATATTATGTTCTCTCGGCAAATAGACTGCTCCGCCTCTATCTGAAAACAGCTCCCCGCGGAGCGCAGTCAGTGCACCCCGTAGTATTCCGATAACGCTATATAGATAAACCATGCTGCATTCATTCGGAAAGAAAGACGTATTCCAAATGCTATTTATAGGGTTTGACAATAATTACACTACTGTCGCTATTTTACAATTAACTATAATGAATTATGGGGCATACAGAACACGTCAGTGTTGAAACTAATGCAAGAGAGAGAATTAGGATACGGTATGTGTCAACTTATGCAAAACACGCCCCTTTTAGTTTGATTGATTGTAGCCACGCCCCTTTTTGGAATTTGGGGCGGGACTTAGGTGTATGTCATACCTTATAAGGGCATATATCAAAGTTTGATGGATTGTAGCCACGCCCCCTTTTTGAGATGATTTATGAATTATGACCCCCTAGGGCTTCTCTGATTGGTCTAGGATGTAAGGAGGCGGGACATCCGGTTTTGAGGGCGGGACATCCGGTTTTCGGAAGGGGAGGAGTTTTCAAATTTTTTTCAAAATAAAAGTTTTATTTTTTTCAAAAAAAAAAAGTCCTTCAAAATAAAAGATTCAAATTTTTTTTTTAGATTCAAACGTTTTTTTTATTTTTTTTCAAAAAGAGTGTATTCCATGGTTTTCACAATATGTATTTCTGTATTTCCAAAAGTTTTCAGAATATATCTTCACAATTAAGTTTTACAAGGTTGAATACATTATGTGTATTCCAAAGTCTTAAGATTTTCTTAATATCAAAAGCCAAATGTAAAATACATTTAGTGTGTTTTCTTCAGAAAGTGCATTTATTTCAAATGGTGAGTGTATCTTCAGAAAGTGCATTTATTTCAAATGGTGAGTGTATCTTAAGAAAGTGCATTTTTCTTCCAAGTGTTGTTTGTATCTCTGTCTGTTTGCTGTAGGCTGTGAGTTCTCTCAAATGTCTCTCAGCAGATTGAAATGAAAAGCTGCAGCTTCTCTGAAAATTCTGATAGTGACAGCCCCCGTAGATGTCATAGGAGGCTGGAGAATGACTACGGCCAATGAGATGACTCAAAACCATCTGCCAAAAGCAGATTTATGACTCTGCGACTTCCCGTTTCTGTAGAAAAACGGCCCCCAAGGTGTCTGTGTGTGTGTTTTCTTAAGGCCAGATGCCAAATGTCACAATCTTTAGATAAGTGTATTCCAAATTACAAATGTAATGTGTCTAATGTGTTTAAGCAAAAGTCTAAATAAATGTAAAATAAATTGTTTGTATTCCAAATTACAACTGTATGTATGTATATTAGTTTCATGGATAAAGACATAATCTTTATACACTTGTGTTTAAGCAAAAAGAAAATTACAAATGTAATTTGTAAAATTAAAAGTGCACCATTACATTAGCATGCAAGGGTCTAGGGTTTGAATATTTCGTTAATACAGGTGTTTTATATTATACACATTAATTATTTTAGAGTTATTATTAAAAGAGTTGGGCTGAAAATATAAAGTACAGAAAAGATCTATGTGTGTCTGTGAGGTGTGTGTCTCTGATCGGGGGTGTGAACAGGGCTCTCTTAGGTGCTACAACACAGCATGAGGCGTGAAGATTAGGGCACATGCATACTTGGAGTAAAAAATGTAAACTCAACACACATTTACAGTCATCATTCAAATGGTTTATATCTTTTGTAACATGTACAAGTAATGTACAACATTATACTCATAGCATATTTTTTGTTCACACAATGTTTTCACACATAATTTAAAAGATTTTCCCCATAAACAGGCATATGTCCTAATAAACTAACCTACACTTTGATGAATATTGTTACACCGCTGACAGAGATGTATTATAATTATAATTTGGATAAAAACGTCAACTAATTGACTAAATGTAAAAGTAATACCAACTAATTGACAGTTTGGGTGGTGATTCTTATTTTCTTATTTCGTAAAACTAAAATTAAAAGGCTACAGATCATAAGACTTATGTCTTGTTTACATCAGAGTCCCCCTTTTTTCAATACATCCAGACATTTAGGACATAGCAGATTTACAAATACAACACTGTTTGTGAAAACAGTCCTGAAAATATCTGTCCATAAGCTGTTTTAACTGTTTAAATAGGGTATTTCAACCATCTCTTTAATTAAGACTTATTTTGGATATAGATCACTTCAAGGCCTGAATGTCCATACACTGTAGCAATGGTAAGCATGCATTTTCAGGTCAACTTCCCTTACCAACATGCACATCTAACCCCTCTTTTAATGTCACAGTAACCTGAAATAGCACAGAGTGTGGGGAAAAGGCCTTATTCAAAATAAAAAACTTTTAAACTGTACCCATTCTGCAATCTGTTAATAAACTTTTCAATCAATCAATCAATATATGATTAGGTATAAAAGTTAAAGACATGATAGATTAGAGTTGGGGCGAAAATATAAAGTGTTGTAAATATCTGTCTTTTTGAGGATCTGGGTGTGAAAGGATCTGGGTGCTGCAAGGAGGTGTGAAAGATTAGGGACCAAACAACCTCTGTATATTTGCTTGTAATACTCTGCATTTACTCTAAACAAAACTAATAAAGTCTGTATTACAGCTAACTCTTTAAGTTTCAATAGTTTGGATTTAATACATAATTCATTGGTATGTTCTCTTGAATCTACATTGTGAACTATTCTTACTGCTCTCTTCTGTAATATAAATAAGGGCTTTATGTTGCTTTCATACGTGTTACCCCACACTTCCACACAGTAACTCAAATATGGTAGGATGAGTGAACAATATAATATTCGCATAGAATTATAATCAAGCACATTCTTTGCCTTGTTCAAAACAAAACACTCTTGGCTACCTTATTTTTTTTATGTACATTATATGTGGCTTCCATGTCATTTTCTCATCCAACATAATCCTTGGATTCCTTTGTCAATACATAATGCCACATTGTCCTTCTTTCGATTAGTAAATATCATACATTTCGTTTTTCCAAATTTAGGGATAGCTTATTGTTATTAAACCATATCTTAAGTTTACACATTTCATTTGTAATTTGGAATACAGAAATTTGTATCGACAGCAAATAAAACAAATTGCAATATGTTTGACACTTCACATATATCATTAATATATATAAAATAAAAAGTATGGGCCCCAGGACCGAACCTTGAGGGACAACACATTCAATATAGTTTGCTCCACCTCAAATGTAATGTTCAGAAAATGTGTATTTTTAGGTCTTTGCTGTTGCTGTCATTTTGACCATCTAGCTAAAAGAGGGGTCAATGATCGCAAATGAATACATGGTAAAAAGGTCTACCAATTGTCATGCAAGAATGCACTTCTAATATGTTACACACTAGTAATTCAACCATAATATTTCCAAATAGTATTGTTCTAAACAGTGTATTACAAATACAGTGTATTTGTAGCTAATGTAGACAATAGGCAATTATATAATTGTCACCTGAAAACATATTGTTGTCTATTTTCAAGATAGCTACTTAACCAGTTCATCGCCACCCCTCTCACACCGCATGTTTGTAATTTAGAAATTAAAATGTGATGATCAATCGTATCAAATGCTTTTTTAAGTGTATTTCCTATTCCTATTGTGTAATTCCTTTCATCTACGGTTGTGGTTATTTCTTCATATATATTCATTAAGGCTAAGGCTGTTGATCGATTTGCCCTGAATCCATACAGACTCTCACTCAGAATCTAAGAATCTAAGAATCATGAATCAAGAATCTTGGAAAATTGTGAAAGCAAAGACACTGGCCTGTAGTTGGTAAAACTGTGTTTGTCCCCAGATTTAAATAGAGGAATAATAATTATTTGAAAAAATTAATAGAATTATCCCACAGGGATAAGGTTTATCTTATCTAAGTGTGCTACTGTTTAATAGTGTATAGGGACATAGTGTGTAATAGTGTAATATTGTCATAGGGTAGTCCTAGTATGTAATAGTGTTATATAGTGTAATATTGTGCAAATGTGTAATAATGCAATAGTGTAATAGTGTAATAGTTTAATACATTATTTTGTTTCCTCAAACAGACATGTTCATGTAACTTGCATCAATCCAGTTTTCAGTCACCTTTTCAGTCACCTTTCAGCCAACTGTGTTGAAGATTTGTAGCATGGTCCTAGGATAAACATAAATTATAGACATCTAAAATCATGAAACAGGTCGATTTTTAGTAGATTTAATCAATAGTCAGAAGGATAATGCTATTTTAGTCAAGGGTTGAGATATATCACCCCCAAGACACATCCCTATTTTGTAAGACAAACAGTTTGATGTTGTAATTTCAGTGATTAGGCTCGCTTGCCTGTATACATTTTTATCAATCTGCTTTTGGTGTATTTTTTAGGTGTTTGGTTATGTTTTTATCTGTCATTTTGATCAGGTCTAGCTAAAAGAGGGGATTTATGATCTCAAATGACTAAGGTTTACCAATTGTCATGCATGAATTTCAACTCTAACGTGTTACCTAAGTACAAACAGAGTCTCAAGCGAACGCCGGTGGTCTCGCGAGAGGTTAAGCGTTGGGCCGTGACGTCAGTGGAGTCACTCCAAGCAGTGCTGGGAAGCACAGAATGGAGTGTATTCCGTGATAACACAGCCAATATTAACGAATACACCGAAACGGTGATTGACTATGTCTGTACTCAGGTAGAAGTAATAATCCCCACCACCAAAATTAATATCTACCCAAATCAAAAGCCCTGGGTAGACAAATCCGTCCGTGAGGCTCTGAAAGTGCGCACATCAGCATACAACACCGGGCTGGTGACAGGCAACATGGAAGAACACAAGATGGCAAGATACAACGTCAGGAGAGCAGTAATAGAGGCAAAACGGCGTTACAGGGATAAAGTTGAACTTCAGTTTGAACAGGCTGACTCTAGAGGCATGTGGCAGGGCCTCAGAACAATGACAGACTACAAAGGAACCCCCCTCAAACTGAACAGTGACATCTCCTTAGCAAATGATCTCAACTCCTTCTATGCGAGGTTTGAGGCTGTGAATAACAACACCAGCCTACAAACCACGGCAATGGGGGGGGGGGGGTCTGCTGATGGAGACTCAGTGTTCAGGGTAACAGAGCATGAGGTGAGACGGATCTTTAAAAAAGTGGATATCAGGAAGGCAGCAGGACCGGACGGCATCCCCGGCCGCGTCCTAAAAGTCTGTGCCGACCAACTGGCCCCGGTATTCACTGACATCTTCAACCTGTCCTTGGAACAGGCCGTCATCCCCACCTGTCTGAAGAAGTCCACCATCATCCCTGTACCCAAAAAATCTACGCCCGCTTGCCTCAACGACTACCGCCCTGTAGCCCTCACCTCCATAGCCATGAAGTGCTTTGAGAAGCTAGTGAAGGGCTACATCTGTTCCTCCCTCCCCATCAACCTGGACCCTCTGCAATTTGCATATCGCCCCAACAGGTCCACGGAGGACGCCATAGCCCATGTGCTGCACACAGCAGCATCACATCTGGACAAGAGGAAGGGGAACTATGTGAGAATGCTGTTCATCGACTACAGCTCAGCATTCAATACCATAGTCCCCTCCAAACTCATAGCCAAGCTCAGGGACCTGGGCTTGAACTATGACCTGTGCCAGTGGGTCCTGGACTTCCTGACGGGCAGACCCCAGGTGGTAAGAGCCGGCAACTGCACCTCCTCATCCATCACGCTCAACATAGGGGCCCCCCAGGGCTGTGTTCTGAGCCCCCTCCTCTACTCCCTGTACACACATGACTGCGTAGCACAGCGGAACAACAACACCATCATCAAATTGGCTGATGACACAGTAGTGGTGGGCCTGATCTCTGCCAACGACGAAAGGGCCTACCTGGAAGAGGTAGAGAACCTGTCACAGTGGTGTCAGGAGAACTGCCTCTCCCTGAACGTCAGCAAAACAAAAGAGATGATTGTGGACTTCAGGAGGTCGGGGGTCAAGGACTACAGCCCCCTCAGCATCGACGGGGCACCAGTTGAGAGAGTGAACAGTTTCAAGTACCTCGGAGCCCACATATCCGAGGACTTGACATGGACCACACACATTGACAGTGTTGTGAAGAAGGCACGACAACGCCTCTACTTCCTCAGGCGCCTAAGGAAGTTCCAAGTCAGTCAGAAGATCCTTAGGAACTTCTACTCATGTACAATAGAGAGCATCCTGACCGGCAACATCACCTCCTGGTTTGGGAATAGCACTGCACAAGACCGTAGCAGACTACAAAGAGTGACACGTTCAGCCGAACGCACAATTAGAGGGGGGCTTCCCACCCTCCAGAACATTTACAACAAGCGGTGCAAGGGGAAGGCTAAGAGAATTATTAAGGACTCGAGCCACCCGAACAACTGCCTCTTTGAACTGCTGCCGTCAGGCAAGCGATACCGGAGTCTTATGGCGAGCACAGAAAGACTCAGAAGGAGCTTCTATCCCCAGGCCATCAGGCTGCTAAACGAACAATAATCGCTAAACGAACAATAATCACTATGCAACAACCATCAAATGCACACAGCACACACACCCACACGCACACACACACTCACTCAAACAAACAACACACTGCAGCACCCACTCTCCACACTTTAGATCACACAAACACACTTACACTTTATATTTATTGATAAAGGATTTGCACTACAACTCGTACACCTACTGTGAATTGTACCTAAACTGCACCTCGTCCATTTATGCCTTGCACTATATAGTATTGTATATTAGTACACTGCACAGTATTGTATATTGTATGGTAACTACGTCTACGAACATTGTACATATGTCTAAACTGAACACTGTGACCTCTTTTTTTTCTTCTAATTTTTACTATGTTTTTATTTCATACTTATCTTGTCATGCACAGTCTCTGGAGCGCAACAGTAAGAAGCATTTTGTACAAAAGTATTCTGTACTTCTGTATGACAACTATTAAAGAAACTTGAAGAAACTTGAAACTTGAAACTACATAAGTAAAACAGACTATTTGCAAACAACATTGTTCTAAAACAGTGTATCTACTACAGTGTGTATTTATATTTTAGCTAAATGTAAAAAAACATGAGAACACAATCCTAGTGAATTCTGAATTTGATGTTTATTGGTTGAATAAACATAAATTATAAAACATCTAAAACCATGAAACTGACTGATGCACTTAAAACAGACATGTCAACATAGTTTTTTTTACCTGTTTGCATAATGATAAGGTATAAAAACAAAATGCTTCAATACAAATGTATTTTTTAGAAGTTTAGTAATATCAAGCCCCAAATGTATTTTCTTTAACCTGCTCTAAGGTACATTATACAACTCATTTATGAATTACTTTGCAACGTCTAGTTTTTTAGCCCCCCAGCGTTTTATGCTCTCAATATTATGGATATGCATTAAATCCTACACACGATAGGAAATATTCAATCAACTCAAAGATGATGGTTCTAAGGTAAATAAAATGTAATTCAGTCAACATAGTTAGTGTATAGTATGGCTAACATGTATGAAAGTTGTTGATACAATATTATAATTCATAATTCAATTCAAAATAATTACCGGTGAGGTTGTTTGATTTTTGTCCCGATGATTGAAGGAAATTCATTTTTTAAGAACCATTTAACATGAAACATCTTAAAGATGTATTTTTATTCATTATAACCATGAAAATAATGCAATGTTAGGTTTTACCGTGATTTTAGTGTTCACAGATAGGAATGTATCATTCACATTCAATTATCCAAATGTACTCTGATTGAGTCAAATTTACTCTGTGAAATGTACTCTGCGAAATGTACTCTGCGAAAGTTCCCTGCAATATGCAGGGTTTTACATAGACTACTAGCAAAAACAATTCATATTGTTTCAGTGATGGCCTGGTTGATAGCTACATTGTCGACATGTCTTATTTTTTATTCTTATTTCATTGTATAGTGAATCCAGGGGTATAGTGGAGCGATTATATTTTGTTTTTATAATATTTTATAATATCAAAACATGTCTTATGTTCTTATATATCTACAAGTCTTAGAATGCTGTAAAAAGAGTCCTACTAATATATTTCACTTAAAAAACTTGTACAGAAAGATAAATTTCCGACCCCCGGAGCCCTGTCAGAGTGTATACAGGTTCTGTACAGTATACCATATGCAAATCCCATATGGTCTAGCGGTAATGATGCCCTGCTTTCATCAGGGAGACGCGGGTTCGACTCCTGCTATGGGAATAACACTTTTTTCCTATACATAACAAATGTGTTGGTATGTTTTATTGTAACTGTTTGACTGTTTGACTGTTTTTAGTGCAACACTACTGTCACCGGCATTTAAGAAGGGTCTAGGGTTATCTCCTCAACACTAGGTTGGAGATGCATTTAAGTCCTATAGTTTTTTCCATACTTTTGCAAGGATATGACTGTGTTGCATTAATTTATTTTTAAATTTGGTGGACTTTATGGTATTTATGGTTTATTTATGATTGTGATACTTCTTATTGAATTGTTTAAAGAATATGTGTTTAACCAGAGTATAGTGGGACCTTACAAATATGATTTGATCCCAACAACTGGTGACATTTCGAAGTCTTTAAGGGATCACATTCACATAGCTGAATATAGTTGCACAACTGGATAATATTTGTATTATTACTAGGATGAACTTAAAAAAGTTAGAGAAAAGGTAGAATGAAGCGCAGTTGTGTATATTATAAATGTTTTATTAAAGAATATTACAAATCATGCTGCAACCTTTTTTATCAATAATATAAGCGTGTATAACATCAATAATGTGATTAATATCTAAAGTTTCTAAACACTTATGATTTTTCAGCTTAAAAGCCGTAACATCCACTATTACGGTGTATAAACACAACAGGTGTGCTCTGTTAAAATGACCATTCATATGATCTAAAATAGTAACTAAGCCGTTTTCAGATAGAAGACTTTCATCCTCTGAGAGTGTCTCTATCATATATAACCAATTATTTAACAAGCCTTTATCTCTCACCAGCTTCAACATATTTTCAAAAAGCCTTAAGCGCAGGCTATTGACATTCCCGGTTACCCATCGATGTACAATTGTCCTGACAGCTCCGCGGCTGTCACTAAGGCTTTAAGAGTAGATACTTTGATTGGGAAGTGGAAGGTTTTTCTTCTAGTAGGACACAGTCTCTTAACCGTACACCCGGTTGGGGATGGCAGTCCTGATGCTATGTTGGTTACATCAACGATAGGTATTTCTTCGGGGTCAGGATGGAATACATCAGATTCTGATGTAGGAGGGGTGTAGCAGGGGCTATTAGGAGGGGTGTAGCAGGGGCTATTAGGAGGGACATCCATATGCCTGACGGGGTTTGGCGGTGATGAAACCGGCGACGAAGTCTCCCAAGGACCCGTGTACCAGGGGCTATTAGGATTCGTACACCTGACGGGGTTTGACGGTGGTGAATCCGGCGATGAAGTCTCCCAAATCGTTGTAAGAGGGCTGTATCTAGTCCTAAAGCTGTCTAGGAGGCTTTGCAATGAAGGAGTTTTAGTTGAACCATACAGGGGTACGGGTAATGTCTCAACTTCCTTGTCTGGAGCGTATAGTGGAGACATGCTATCTAGTGTATCCAATCCATTCTTAGAAGGATCAGCCTCATACCAAGCAAAGTTTGGTTGCTGTGAAGGAGGGTCCATGAATCTATAACCGCCAGCGGGTAGTGTCTCAACATCGTCAGGCGTGTTTAGTGGAGACAGGCAATCTAATGTATCCAATGCAGAGTTAGCAGGATCAGCCTCATGTGCCACATACAAAGCCATGATTGCTATCTAAAACTACAAATGCACTGTAAGTCTTTTTAAAGGAGGATTTAGGGTTGACACGCCCCATCCTCCGCCCCTTCGATGAGGGTCAAACGCACTCCATCTCCTCTGAGTCGGTGTATGGGAATAGACGTCTTTTTAAATGAACCAGGTCTGTCCTCACCTTAATCCCTTCGTTAGTAACCAATCCGCAAGTCCGTAGACATTCTAACCAGGCCGGTACCGGTACTGAGAAAAGGATATACTCATGACTTGTATTAAGGAACCTTGAGAAGATGGTTAGATTAGTCTCTACACCAAAAGCCAGAGTACTTTTTATAGATATCCGCCCGTAATACACATACCCGTAGTCTATCGAGCTTATTACCAGGGTGAATATCTCCCCATCCTTAAGCGATCTACCCACTAATCCATCCATAGCCTCATACGAATCTTTTTTCATTTTCCAAAATTCCGTCTCCGATAGGTCTATCTCAGATCTTCTTCCAACACCCTGGAAATTCTCCAAGGAGGTCTTGTAGAAGACAACTCTCTCAAATTTAACATCATAACAGAATCCGAGTACCCCATCCCTGAGGGGCCATATCTCTTTATAAAACACGCTACCAAATTTGGATGGTGCAAGTAACTCTGCCTTAAAATGCGCTACTGGGGCTGACGTGCGTACAGTAGATGTA
This sequence comes from Notolepis coatsorum, assembly GCF_963971535.1. Classification (NCBI taxonomy): domain Eukaryota; kingdom Metazoa; phylum Chordata; class Actinopteri; order Aulopiformes; family Paralepididae; genus Notolepis; species Notolepis coatsorum. The sequence continues at coordinate 93,029,458 of NC_140169.1, read as the reverse complement.
GCTAGACTGCTCGCCATTTTTCTTTTTAGGGTCTCTCTAAGAGGTAACTCTCTAAATATATAGGTTTCTATCCTACACATCTATAGAGTCATATACACCCGTCCGCAGCTACGTCCCCACCCCCATACAGAAATACACACCCTATATCAGCTGTTGTTTAAAGTACCAGGATCGTAGCATAGGAAATGGGGAATTTCTTCAGTAGGACTACCAGCTGTATTACGACCTCTATAAACTATGATATCGCACTGCTTTTAAAGCATGCTATAGCTAATAAAGTCAACGATGCCCACTTGTACACTGTAACCGGGAATGTCAATAGCCTGCGCTTAAGGCTTTTTGAAAATATGTTGAAGCTGGTGAGAGATAAAGGCTTGTTAAATAATTGGTTATATATGATAGAGACACTCTCAGAGGATGAAAGTCTTCTATCTGAAAACGGCTTAGTTACTATTTTAGATCATATGAATGGTCATTTTAACAGAGCACACCTGTTGTGTTTATACACCGTAATAGTGGATGTTACGGCTTTTAAGCTGAAAAATCATAAGTGTTTAGAAACTTTAGATATTAATCACATTATTGATGTTATACACGCTTATATTATTGATAAAAAAGGTTGCAGCATGATTTGTAATATTCTTTAATAAAACATTTATAATATACACAACTGCGCTTCATTCTACCTTTTCTCTAACTTTTTTAAGTTCATCCTAGTAATAATACAAATATTATCCAGTTGTGCAACTATATTCAGCTATGTGAATGTGATCCCTTAAAGACTTCGAAATGTCACCAGTTGTTGGGATCAAATCATATTTGTAAGGTCCCACTATACTCTGGTTAAACACATATTCTTTAAACAATTCAATAAGAAGTATCACAATCATAAATAAACCATAAATACCATAAAGTCCACCAAATTTAAAAATAAATTAATGCAACACAGTCATATCCTTGCAAAAGTATGGAAAAAACTATAGGACTTAAATGCATCTCCAACCTAGTGTTGAGGAGATAACCCTAGACCCTTCTTAAATGCCGGTGACAGTAGTGTTGCACTAAAAACAGTCAAACAGTCAAACAGTTACAATAAAACATACCAACACATTTGTTATGTATAGGAAAAAAGTGTTATTCCCATAGCAGGAGTCGAACCCGCGTCTCCCTGATGAAAGCAGGGCATCATTACCGCTAGACCATATGGGATTTGCATATGGTATACTGTACAGAACCTGTATACACTCTGACAGGGCTCCGGGGGTCGGAGATTTATCTTTCTGTACAAGTTTTTTAAGTGAAATATATTAGTAGGACTCTTTTTACAGCATTCTAAGACTTGTAGATATATAAGAACATAAGACATGTTTTGATATTATAAAATATTATAAAAACAAAATATAATCGCTCCACTATACCCCTGGATTCACTATACAATGAAATAAGAATAAAAAATAAGACATGTCGACAATGTAGCTATCAACCAGGCCATCACTGAAACAATATGAATTGTTTTTGCTAGTAGTCTATGTAAAACCCTGCATATTGCAGGGAACTTTCGCAGAGTACATTTCGCAGAGTACATTTCACAGAGTAAATTTGACTCAATCAGAGTACATTTGGATAATTGAATGTGAATGATACATTCCTATCTGTGAACACTAAAATCACGGTAAAACCTAACATTGCATTATTTTCATGGTTATAATGAATAAAAATACATCTTTAAGATGTTTCATGTTAAATGGTTCTTAAAAAATGAATTTCCTTCAATCATCGGGACAAAAATCAAACAACCTCACCGGTAATTATTTTGAATTGAATTATGAATTATAATATTGTATCAACAACTTTCATACATGTTAGCCATACTATACACTAACTATGTTGACTGAATTACATTTTATTTACCTTAGAACCATCATCTTTGAGTTGATTGAATATTTCCTATCGTGTGTAGGATTTAATGCATATCCATAATATTGAGAGCATAAAACGCTGGGGGGCTAAAAAACTAGACGTTGCAAAGTAATTCATAAATGAGTTGTATAATGTACCTTAGAGCAGGTTAAAGAAAATACATTTGGGGCTTGATATTACTAAACTTCTAAAAAATACATTTGTATTGAAGCATTTTGTTTTTATACCTTATCATTATGCAAACAGGTAAAAAAAACTATGTTGACATGTCTGTTTTAAGTGCATCAGTCAGTTTCATGGTTTTAGATGTTTTATAATTTATGTTTATTCAACCAATAAACATCAAATTCAGAATTCACTAGGATTGTGTTCTCATGTTTTTTTACATTTAGCTAAAATATAAATACACACTGTAGTAGATACACTGTTTTAGAACAATGTTGTTTGCAAATAGTCTGTTTTACTTATGTAACACGTTAGAGTTGAAATTCATGCATGACAATTGGTAAACCTTAGTCATTTGAGATCATAAATCCCCTCTTTTAGCTAGACCTGATCAAAATGACAGATAAAAACATAACCAAACACCTAAAAAATACACCAAAAGCAGATTGATAAAAATGTATACAGGCAAGCGAGCCTAATCACTGAAATTACAACATCAAACTGTTTGTCTTACAAAATAGGGATGTGTCATGGGGGTGATATATCTCAACCCTTGACTAAAATAGCATTATCCTTCTGACTATTGATTAAATCTACTAAAAATCGACCTGTTTTATGATTTTAGATGTCTATAATTTATGTTTATCCTAGGACCATGCTACAAATCTTCAACACAGTTGGCTGAAAGGTGACTGAAAAGGTGACTGAAAACTGGATTGATGCAAGTTACATGAACATGTCTGTTTGAGGAAACAAAATAATGTATTAAACTATTACACTATTACACACTATTACACTATTGCATTATTACACATTTGCACAATATTACACTATATAACACTATTACATACTAGGACTACCCTATGACAATATTACACTATTACACACTATGTCCCTATACACTATTAAACAGTAGCACACTTAGATAAGATAAACCTTATCCCTGTGGGATAATTCTATTAATTTTTTCAAATAATTATTATTCCTCTATTTAAATCTGGGGACAAACACAGTTTTACCAACTACAGGCCAGTGTCTTTGCTTTCACAATTTTCCAAGATTCTTGATTCATGATTCTTAGATTCTTAGATTCTGAGTGAGAGTCTGTATGGATTCAGGGCAAATCGATCAACAGCCTTAGCCTTAATGAATATATATGAAGAAATAACCACAACCGTAGATGAAAGGAATTACACAATAGGAATAGGAAATACACTTAAAAAAGCATTTGATACGATTGATCATCACATTTTAATTTCTAAATTACAAACATGCGGTGTGAGAGGGGTGGCGATGAACTGGTTAAGTAGCTATCTTGAAAATAGACAACAATATGTTTTCAGGTGACAATTATATAATTGCCTATTGTCTACATTAGCTACAAATACACTGTATTTGTAATACACTGTTTAGAACAATACTATTTGGAAATATTATGGTTGAATTACTAGTGTGTAACATATTAGAAGTGCATTCTTGCATGACAATTGGTAGACCTTTTTACCATGTATTCATTTGCGATCATTGACCCCTCTTTTAGCTAGATGGTCAAAATGACAGCAACAGCAAAGACCTAAAAATACACATTTTCTGAACATTACATTTGAGGTGGAGCAAACTATATTGAATGTGTTGTCCCTCAAGGTTCGGTCCTGGGGCCCATACTTTTTATTTTATATATATTAATGATATATGTGAAGTGTCAAACATATTGCAATTTGTTTTATTTGCTGTCGATACAAATTTCTGTATTCCAAATTACAAATGAAATGTGTAAACTTAAGATATGGTTTAATAACAATAAGCTATCCCTAAATTTGGAAAAACGAAATGTATGATATTTACTAATCGAAAGAAGGACAATGTGGCATTATGTATTGACAAAGGAATCCAAGGATTATGTTGGATGAGAAAATGACATGGAAGCCACATATAATGTACATAAAAAAAATAAGGTAGCCAAGAGTGTTTTGTTTTGAACAAGGCAAAGAATGTGCTTGATTATAATTCTATGCGAATATTATATTGTTCACTCATCCTACCATATTTGAGTTACTGTGTGGAAGTGTGGGGTAACACGTATGAAAGCAACATAAAGCCCTTATTTATATTACAGAAGAGAGCAGTAAGAATAGTTCACAATGTAGATTCAAGAGAACATACCAATGAATTATGTATTAAATCCAAACTATTGAAACTTAAAGAGTTAGCTGTAATACAGACTTTATTAGTTTTGTTTAGAGTAAATGCAGAGTATTACAAGCAAATATACAGAGGTTGTTTGGTCCCTAATCTTTCACACCTCCTTGCAGCACCCAGATCCTTTCACACCCAGATCCTCAAAAAGACAGATATTTACAACACTTTATATTTTCGCCCCAACTCTAATCTATCATGTCTTTAACTTTTATACCTAATCATATATTGATTGATTGATTGAAAAGTTTATTAACAGATTGCAGAATGGGTACAGTTTAAAAGTTTTTTATTTTGAATAAGGCCTTTTCCCCACACTCTGTGCTATTTCAGGTTACTGTGACATTAAAAGAGGGGTTAGATGTGCATGTTGGTAAGGGAAGTTGACCTGAAAATGCATGCTTACCATTGCTACAGTATATGGACATTCAGGCCTTGAAGTGATCTATATCCAAAATAAGTCTTAATTAAAGATGGTTGAAACAGTTAAAACAGCTTATGGACAGATATTTTCAGGACTGTTTTCACAAACAGTGTTGTATTTGTAAATCTGCTATGTCCTAAATGTCTGGATGTATTGAAAAAAGGGGGACTCTGATGTAAACAAGACATAAGTTTTTCTATGATCTGTAGCCTTTTAATTTTAGTTTTACGAAATAAGAAAATAAGAATCACCACCCAAACTGTCAAATAGTTGGTATTACTTTTACATTTAGTCAATTAGTTGACGTTTTTATCCAAATTATAATTATAATACATCTCTGTTAGCGGTGTAACAATATTCATCAAAGTGTAGGTTAGTTTATAGGACAATAGCCTGTTTATGGGGAAAATCTTTTAAATTATGTGTGAAAACATTGTGTGAACAAAAAATATGCTATGAGTATAATGTTGTACATTACTTGTACATGTTACAAAAGATATAAACCATTTGAATGATGACTGTAAATGTGTGTTGAGTTTACATTTTTTACTCCAAGTATGCATGTGCCCTAATCTTCACGCCTCATGCTGTGTTGTAGCACCTAAGAGAGCCCTGTTCACACCCCCGATCAGAGACACACACCTCACAGACACACATAGATCTTTTCTGTACTTTATATTTTCAGCCCAACTCTTTTAATAATAACTCTAAAATAATTAATGTGTATAATATAAAACACCTGTATTAATGAAATATTCAAACCCTAGACCCTTGCATGCTAATGTGCACTTTTAATTTTACAAATTACATTTGTAATTTTCTTTTTGCTTAAACACAAGTGTATAAAGATTATGTCTTTATCCATGAAACTAATATACATACATACAGTTGTAATTTGGAATACAAACAATTTATTTTACATTTATTTAGACTTTTGCTTAAACACATTAGACACATTACATTTGTAATTTGGAATACACTTATCTAAAGATTGTGACATTTGGCATCTGGCCTTAAGAAAACACACACACAGACACCTTGGGGGCCGTTTTTCTACAGAAACGGGAAGTCGCAGAGTCATAAATCTGCTTTTGGCAGATGGTTTTGAGTCATCTCATTGGCCGTAGTCATTCTCCAGCCTCCTATGACATCTACGGGGGCTGTCACTATCAGAATTTTCAGAGAAGCTGCAGCTTTTCATTTCAATCTGCTGAGAGACATTTGAGAGAACTCACAGCCTACAGCAAACAGACAGAGATACAAACAACACTTGGAAGAAAAATGCACTTTCTTAAGATACACTCACCATTTGAAATAAATGCACTTTCTGAAGATACACTCACCATTTGAAATAAATGCACTTTCTGAAGAAAACACACTAAATGTATTTTACATTTGGCTTTTGATATTAAGAAAATCTTAAGACTTTGGAATACACATAATGTATTCAACCTTGTAAAACTTAATTGTGAAGATATATTCTGAAAACTTTTGGAAATACAGAAATACATATTGTGAAAACCATGGAATACACTCTTTTTGAAAAAAAATAAAAAAAACGTTTGAATCTAAAAAAAAAATTTGAATCTTTTATTTTGAAGGACTTTTTTTTTTTTGAAAAAAATTAAACTTTTATTTTGAAAAAAAATTGAAAACTCCTCCCCTTCCGAAAACCGGATGTCCCGCCCTCAAAACCGGATGTCCCGCCTCCTTACATCCTAGACCAATCAGAGAAGCCCTAGGGGGTCATAATTCATAAATCATCTCAAAAAGGGGGCGTGGCTACAATCCATCAAACTTTGATATATGCCCTTATAAGGTATGACATACACCTAAGTCCCGCCCCAAATTCCAAAAAGGGGCGTGGCTACAATCAATCAAACTAAAAGGGGCGTGTTTTGCATAAGTTGACACATACCGTATCCTAATTCTCTCTCTAATGCATGGAAGTCCGTCTCATGTATTCATATTCCACCGCTTGGTGACAGGTACGCACGGTCTGAGCTGTGCATAGATATACGCACAATCTCAAGCAAGTTTAGTTTCTTTAATAGTTGTCATACAGAAGTACAGAATACTTTTATACAAAATGCTTCTTACTGTTACGCTCCAGAGACTGTGCAAGACAAGATAAGTATGAAATAAAATAACATAGTATAGCATGTAAATTAGAAGTAAAAAAAATGAGGTCACAGTGTTCAGTATAGACATATGTACAATGTTCGATGCAGAATAGACGTAACTGAGTTACCATATAATATACAATACTATGCAGTGTACTAATATACAATACTATATAGTGCAAGGCAGAAATGGGATGAGGTGCAATTTAGGTACAATTTACAGTAGGTGTACGAGTTGTAGTGCAAATCCTTTATCAATAAATATAAAGTGTGTTTGTGTGATCTAAAGTGTGGAGAGTGGGTGCTGCAGTGTGTTGTTTGTTTAAGTGAGTGTGTGCGTGTGGGTGTGTGTGCTGTGTGCATTTGATGGTTGTTACATAGTGTTTATTGTTCGTTTAGCAGCCTGATGGCCTGGGGATAGAAGCTTCTTCTGAGTCTTTCTGTGCTCGCCTTAAGACTCCGGTATCGCTTGCCTGACCGCAGCAGTTCAAATAGGCAGTTGTTCGGGTTCACGTTAATTTCGATAAATCCCACACTTTGCATAGAAATGATCGCATGCACGGTTTACGCACATATCTGTGCGTACGCAGCATTGATAAATGAGGGCCCAGATCCTTCTGGGAGAGATAGGCTTTGGTCTTAACCAGGAGTCTGAGGTGGAAAAAGCTGGTTTTAACCACCGAGCTAACCTTTTTGTCAAATTTAAAAGCACTATCGAAGATCACTCCAAGATTTCTGACGGAGGAGCGGATATTGGAGCCCAGAGGACCTAGGGCATCGACAGTAGGGTCAACAGAAGCGTTTCCAAGTAAAATAGTTTCAGTTTTGCGCTCATTTAGGTTGAGAAAATTGGCACTCATCCATGTTTTAAAATCGGCCAAGCAGTCTAACAGTGGCTGCAGTGTGACCTTACCTTTTGCCTTTAGGGGTAGGTAGATCTGCACATAGTCAGCAAAGCAGTGGAAGGACATGTTGTGCTTCGCAACGATTGAGCCTAAGGGCAACATGTACAATAAGAAAAGGATGGAGCTCATTATCAACCCCTGGGACACCCCACAGGTAAGAGGGTCCACAGATGAGAAAAATTATCCTAGCTGAACTGAAAAGCTCCGGCCAGTCAGGTAGGACTTAAACCAACTTAAGGCGACGCCTGTGATGCCAACATATTGTTTCAAGTCGAGTCAAGTCAAGAGTTTTATTTGTCACGGCATACGAGTATACAATGAAATGCGGGTGGTCTTGCCCGCAACGATGTGCAATACAGTGGTACAACATATATAGGCCATATGTTCAAGCCACGGCAGAAGGACAGTGTGATTTATGGTGTCGAACACGGCTGTGAGATCTAAGAGCATGAGAATGGCGGGATTGCCAGAATCAGCAGCTAGAATGAGATCATTAAGAACTCTCAGGAGGGCTGTTGCAGTGCTATGGCACGGTTTAAAGTGGTTTAAAGGATTTTATGTGCATCTAAAAACAGTAGGCTCAAATGCACAACACGGGAGACAGGAAAGTTCAACCAAGAAGGGCATTTAATAATACGTTGCAAAACCTCCAGTGCGGTGTGTGTGTGTGTGTGTGTGTGTCTTAAGCTTGGCGGGTGGGTATCCATGAGTGAAGCTGTGAAGACAACGGAGAGAGAGACAGGGTAAGTCTTCACAGCAAAAACGAGGTGAAGCACACAGGAAAAACATGAGACAAAAAACACGGAGAAAACATGAGACGTCAAAAAATCATGGCACGGGTGGATACACGAAAAAAACACAACAGGAGTAAGGTTAACATGAAGACGACGAAAAACATATGCAGTGGGAGGAAATGTCAAGATACTTGCCAGGCCGTCAATAAATGAAGATCTGACACTGATGCATGGTGATCCTGGTCTTCTTGTAGGGTGGTGTGGTGATTAGACGGCAGGTGTGGAGTCTCCATCCATCAGCGTGATGATTCTCAGCTGTGCCTTTTGCACGCCCGTAGAACGCGTGCCGAAGTGCAGGGAGTGAATGGGACAGACAAGGGGTTAGAGACAGACACTGGGGTGGGTGAGGGAGGCAGAGGTTTGTGCAAGTGAAACCGTAACACCAGGGCCCTCATTTATAAATTTTTCTCAGAAAGTATTCTATTTTCATACGTAAGCACATAATTTAGAATGTGTGCATGCACAAAAAAAACGGGACTCATCACACGTGCGTACACAGGTCCTACGCACACCTGTCTTGATAAATATGACTTTGATCCTACGTTTGAGCTTGTGCACTGTTTTAAGTATTTGCATACCAGAACCGCCCCGATTAACCATATACGGTAATGGAACACCCCCATGAAATGTGGAAAAGTGGACTAACCCGAGCGAACTCTGAGAGACTTCACTGAGAGCGAGATTGATCACGAGGTCCAACCAACAAATTGAACGTATACAGCATTTCCTGTTGTGAACAATCTTATTTGGAAACATGACACACAGAATAATAGTATTTAGCGTTTTATTTTAAACAATATTTAATCGTATGATTATAGATATTTTTAGAGAATAAATAAATCCAATGAAGTTGCCAAGTTCACAGACAACTCTGCGCTCTAATGCCTATTATGTGCGCTCGTCATGAGCCCGTTCTGGTCAGAGTCATATGGCTTCAGTGGATAACTATGATCTGCATTTAAGTGAATATGAATGAGACTCCGGCCACCGGCACATTATCAGCCAAAATGCGCATCGCAGATTATCTGTACATTGACCAAGTGGAATCCCGTTCACATTACTGATTACTGATGGAGCAAACTCTGAGAGATTGTTCACAGAGGCGCTGCCGAACCAAGATATAATATGATGTGTATAATATAATGTGTGTAGAGGCATATGATACAATCTATTTTGTTGTTGGTATTAGGCAGCCTATATGAAGTACATATAATAGCAGCCAGCCCATAGCCTACATTATGCAACAGTAACTTGCGCATATAATAACACACAGCCCTGCGAAGCCTGCATACAGTAAACTAACTTGATCATTAATCTAGCTGTTGTATCTTTACGCTTATGAAAACATTAAATAATATGTATAGGCTATAGGCCGTCGCTTTAGCCTATATTCTCAAATTGCATTTAATGGCTGAATGAATGAATGAATGAACAGATTGAACAGATTGCAGAATGGGTACAATACAGTACGGCTCAATACACACAATTGTTAAGGGGATGCAGACCAGAGAAATACTTTTGTCTTGTTTACATCAGGGTCCCCCAACTCGAGTCCTCGATATCCTCGCAGACGGACCAGTATACCTTTATATCATATCATATTCATATTCATATCATAGTTTAGTTTAGTTTGAAAAGGCTGCGGTGAGTACTTGTCTGAGAGCAGAGATTTGATCAATTAAAAAGTTTAGAAAACTTTCCCAGAGAGCAGATGATGGCACAACAGCGGAAACATCACAGGGGTTGATGAGAGTTAAGAACATTGAAAAGAACCTGCGGTTTGTGGCAATTATTGGAGACCAAGTTAGAAATATATTCAGTTTTTGCTGTTTTGACAGCACTTTGATAAACAGACAGGCAATCATGTAGAATTTCTAGGGAGATGTGGAGCCTATCCTTATTCCACTTTCTCTCTGCGCGCCTACATGCACGTCTGAGAGCGCATGTGGAATCATTGTGCCATGGTGTTTGGAGTGTTTTGCTGCGTTTGGACCTGAGCGGTGCAACAGAGTCTAACATTTCCCTGCAAGTCGAGTCAAACATTGAAATTAAATCATCAACATTAAAAACAATCCACAAAGTGGAGAGCCATTAAAAGCATCAGTGCACGGGGGCATGCAAATGATCACGTGGACACAGGGCTATTAAAGTAAACACAACAAGTGAATGGTCAGAAATACCAGCAGCACAGATGTCAGTTATAGAGACGGATATACCAAACGATAACACAAGATCTAAAGTATGACCTTTTTCATGCATTGTACCAGTGACTGACTGAAATTAAAAGAATCAATGAGATTCAGAAAGTCCCGGGATAGAGGTTGCGACTGACCACAAACATGGACATTAAAATCACTGCAGATTAAAATGTGGTCATATTTCACCATGATCCCAGCGAGAAAATCAGCTAAATCAGTAATAAACTCCAATCATTATTTATCATCCAAGTAGCTTGAAGATGATTTGGGGTGCTGTGTCATCTGATGGTGTTGGTCCACTGTGTTTTCTCAAGTCCAGAGTCAACGCAGCCGTCTACCAGGAAGCTTCTGGGAATGCTTTCACACTAGGCATCCGGGGCCGTTTCCAACCACGATTGACCCAAAAGTAGTGTAGTGAGAACGCTGCATTCCATCCCCGGGGACGGATAACCGCTCCGTGTCTGGGACCACTTGAAAAGGTGGTCTGGGGAACAAATTGGCATCAGCGGGCACGGAACGATTGCAAATGTGAGCACAACTGTACCAAAACACGGAAGAGGCTTGCTGTAACAAGTGCTTCTGTCTGAGTTTAAGGAGGAGGGTACTAACCTGCTTGCCCAGAATAGAGTTGTATTCATACTTAAATTTGAAAGGGGACATGCATTATAAATGGATTTTTTCTGTGTTTAGCATGGTTTTATAGTAATAGGGGTTAGTATCAATGGGTCTGTGTCTCTAATTACCATATTGACTCATCAAGTCAAGTCAAGTCAAGAGTTTTATTTGTCACGGCATACAAGTATACAATGAAATGCGGGTGGTCTTGCCCGCAACGATGTGCAATACAGTAGTACAACATATAATAGAATCCAATAAAAACAACATTGTGCAATAGACAGGTAATATAGTGGGACATCTCGGTATCTGTACATAGTTATTTACAGAGCATGTAGGACATGTTAGGTCCTTTGGTAGTGCAATACACTGTTACTGTTGCTTTACTATTTTTAAAGTGACCTTTCCTTTGTGGCCCTAAGTGTGGGCGTGTGCAGCATGAGTGTGTGCCTGCTCATGTTAAAGTGGCTGCTAGTGTGCGAGCGTGCACAGCGTGCGTGTCGTGTGTGTGCTCATGTGTGCTTGTGTGTGGAGAGTTCAGTGTTCTGTGGCACTCAGTGTTCATTGTTCAAGGCTCTGATGGCCTGGGGGAAGAAGCTGAGCCGAAGCCTCTCTGTCCTAGTAGCTGGGGTTCGCAGGCGTCTGCTTGACCTCAGCAGCTGGAACAGGCTGTTATTGGGGTGGTGAGGGTTTTTCATTATTCTGCAGGCTCTGGATTTGCACCTCTTGTTGTATAGAACCTGCAGGGGAGGTAGTGCAATACCCGTGGTACGCTCGGCTGAGCGCACCACTCTCTGTAGGGCCTTCTTGTCCTGTGCCGTGCTGTTTCCATACCAGGCAGTGATGTTTCCAGTCAAGATGCTCTCTACAGCTCCGGAGTAGAAGGACTGGAGTATCTTCCCCGATACTCTGAACTTCCTTAACTGTCTCAGGTGGTAGAGGCACTGCTTCGCCTTTTTTACGACTGTGTCTATGTGTGTTGACCATGTCAGATCCTCTGAGATGTGGACCCCCAGGTACTTAAAGCTGCTCACCCTGTCCACGGTAGCCCCGTTTATCATCAGTGGTGTGTGTGTCTCCTCGAGTCTAGTCTCGAGTTCACGAGATCTTCCCTCACTCAACTAAGCTGTTCTGATCTGACTGTTTTGCTGACGTGAATATAGCACTGATTTGCATAACTAACGCCCCCTCTATGGTTGACAGTGACAGCAGAGTGAGTGGAATTATCTTCACTTCCTCAAACCGAGCGAGTGAGAGAGAGAGAGAAAGAGAGGGAGGGAGAGAGAGAGAGGAGCTTCTGTCTGGGAAACAAACTGTGCGCGAGGAAGCAGCAGTAGCACATACTCATTTACACACAACCTGGGCTGGACCTCGCGCCGGGGAAGCAGCAGTAGCACATACTCATTTACACACAACCTGGACCTCGCGCCGGGAAAGCAGCAGTAGCACATACTAAAAAATTTGGCTTTTGAGTACTTGATTAGAAATATAAAACAATGCATTTTTTTTAATAAAAGCTTACAGATGTGTTCAATAGACTCACAGGAATTGTGTAAAGTTGCCCAAATAGTGCTAGGAATAGCAATGCATGTCCCCTTTAAAATATTATTTAGGTCCATTTTGGGATTGTGAGAGTCTGTAAACCTGCTCCAACGAGGGAAGCTGTGTTTCAATTTCAGCCAAGCGTGTATGTCTTTCTCTCTTTTCAGAGGCTTCATAAGATATAATGTGCCCTCTCAATACCACCTTAACATATTGACGACCGGCCCTCGCCATCTAATATGTGGCTGGAGGACAACGCTTTGTAAACAAACCGATGTACTTTTGGATAGCTATATATATACTTTATAGTATTGCTATCTGTCCATTCTCATTGTCACTTGAGTGCATAAACCGTGCCTTCATAATGGCTTAAAGAAAATAAAAATCCATCGGTTGGTTGTCATTTTATAGCGTCGTGAATATAAGCTTTATCGCAGTTTCCGTCTCGTATTTTTTCTGGAAAGCTATTTATAGGGCTAAAGGCTAGTCACGTTATATCGAACGGCATTTCTGTTGTATATATACGAATGAAATAAAACAAACTGCTTAGCATCCGGACTATTACAGAGCATCTATGGATGAAATGGGGGTGGCGGGGGACGGCGATTAGTATTATTGATTAGCAATACAGTGTGCGTTCAAGTAGCCACATTCACTGATCGATCGCTTGCATTTTACAACAATGTCCAATCCGGCTGTAATTTGGGGGAAGAGTGTCCTACCGTCAGCCCATGTGATCGCCGGCAGCATTTCCCCATTATTCATCGGCATCTGGTAGATTGATATGTCCATTGGCTGATCATAAATCCCATTATTCCAGGCTGAAATCTGCGCTTTGAACCGTGATCAACGGTGGAGGATGTTCGCTTGGGATCCAGGCTCATATGAAATGCCCATAGACAGTAAAAGAATTTTTTTTCCCATTCGCCCTCAATGATACTGCAGTGGAGCGATGGCGCCCCTAAGAGGATCTGGCCGGTATTGCATGTCGCCGATTTCAAGGAGCCGGGTAAATCTGCAAAGTCGATCGGGGATCTTGATCCGTTTATTAATATGGAATAAAACAATAACAACTTGCCACGAGTTAACTCGTGGCTCTGGTCCTCAACGCATGGCACCGAAACCCGAGTTAACTCGTGGCTCTGGTCCTCAACGCATGGCACCGAAACCCGAGTTAACTCGTGGTTGGGCGGCAAAGTGTTAAGGCGATGTTTCCACAGAAAACATTTTTTTCAAGGCGGAGCGCTTTGGATATAAAAAATATGAATGCCCAGAGAGCTCGCAGGAAGCACTTATTGTTGCGCCATCTGCGTTATAGGTTGTATATACCTTAGGTCGTATATACATTGATGCAGTCATTTGTGCAAAAGGAACCCCAACCAAGTACTCACTGAACATACATGAACATACTTTTCAGAAGGCCGACATTTCTATATTCAATTTTATTTGTTTGATTGGTCTTATGTAATCACATTGTCTGAGATACTGAATTTGGGGTTTTCATTAACTGTAAACCATAATTATCAAAATTATAACAAATAAAGGCTTGAAATATTTCACTTTCTGTGTAATGAATCTATAATATGAGAGTTTCACTTTTAAAATGTAATTACTGAAATAAATGTACTTTTCCACGATATTCTAATTTATTGAGCTGCACCACAACAACATTTTGCAAGCTCTTTCTTTTATAATTAGCCTTCATTCCCTTATCTGCTAATTTTTCTCATGTCAGTTCAGTTCAGTTATTTATTTCGGACTTTGGACACATAACAACGGTCATTTCATAAATCACCAAAGTTTTACCAGCTGCTATTGCAGCATTGTCCAATTGTCCGAAAAGGGCTAAGGACTAGGCTTGTCGGGCCCTATACCCCTGAAGACTTACGTTTCATTTTTTTTTTTTTTTTTATTGTATAGTAGATACATATAGTACACATTTCAGTGCACACATAATAGTACACATTACACTACACATTACAGTATAGTATACCTGCAGTATATAATAGTATATATAATAGTATATAGTACATAATAGTGTATACAGCACATATATAATGTGATGTGAGATATATAGTACATGATATATACAATACAATATAGTACCATAATATAATAGTACGCATACTGCAAATATAGTTCAATATAATATACAAATGAATTATTATATGATTATATAATGTGATATGATATAGCGCACAATACAGTATCATACGTATTTATTATTATTATATATATATATATATTTTTTTTTAATATGCCATTAAAGCTCTTCTTCCCTTCTGTACCTATCAAAAATAGATTTTTTTTAGTCTAGATTTGAATTGATTTATGTTTTCACAATATTTTTCAGGTTGGTTTTTTGAAGTTCAATGGTCCTCTGAGGTTGTATCCCCCCTCTTTATCCAGAAATTTGCTTCTTACATTTACCGGTAATTGATTATTTCTTGCTTTGTACATAACTTGCAGAGTTTTAAAGTTTACCATATCAATGAACTTCAAAATGTGTGATTGTAGAAACAGTGTGTGTGTGTGGTCCCGATATCCTGCATTGTTTATTACTCTTATTGCTCTTTTTTGTAGGATAGTCAATGTATTTATGGTTGTTTTGTATGTGTTACCCCATACCTCTGTGCAGTAATGCAGGTATGTCTACAGTATGTTTCCCCCTCTTTATATTCACTCTGGTGGGCCTCCTTCTCCTTCATCAAGCCTATTCAAAAGGCTGGCTGCCACAAAACAGTCACATCTAGAGACCTAAAAACCTACTCTAGCGAGGCCTTCAACCTTGAACTGGAGAGTCTGGACTGGTCAGATGAACTCAATGGTACACTGGTTGAAGAAACATGGCTTGGTTTCAAAACCAAATTCTCAACAATACTAAACGACATGGCCCCCCTAAGAACCACCAGGGTAAAAAATCGCGCTGAGCCGTGGATGCACTCCGAAATACTGGCCGCTATGAAAACCAGAGACAAAAAATGCTCTGAGTTTCGTAAAAGTCAGTCAAAGCTTACTAAAAGCACGAGCAGTGAACTCCAAGCCCACGTGACTGAACTCAAACTAGAAAGAAACAGACTAAGAAACGACGTAAACTCCATGATCAAAACTGCAAAAAAGAATTTCATCAATGACAAAACTGAGGAAAACAAAAACAAACCACGTGAACTTTGGAAATTACTCAATAATCAACTAGGATGCAGTAAAAAACTTAAAACCAGATTCTCAAACATAAACATAAAAACGGACAACACGCTCATCACAGACAAGCTGGATGTAGCCAATTACTTAAACATTTTCTTCACAAACATAGCCACAACACTGGTAAACAAACTACCCTCCCACTCAGGGCTTTATGGGGTAGAACACATAGTAGCTTACTACAAAAACCTAGGGGTCCGCAAGGACGACTTCAAGCTGGAAATGGTAACAACAGATGAGGTACTCAATAAACTGAGCGCCCTCCAACCTAACAAGGCCACTGGCCACGACAACATCCCTTCCAAATTCCTCAGAGACTCAGCAGCCGCCATCACCCCAATCATCACACACATAATAAACCTCTCCATAAAACAGGGACACGTCCCCAAGGACTTCAAAATTGCGAGGGTGACCCCTCTGCACAAAAAGGGCAGCAAATTAGACCCAGGCAACTACCGCCCTGTTTCTATTCTCACCTCCATCTCGAAAGTCATGGAAAAAATAGTCTACGAACAGGTCGAAAAGTACCTAGCGGAAAAAAATCTAATCTACGAATTCCAATCTGGCTTCAGAACATCCCACTCCACTGACACATGCCTTCTCTATTTGAATGACCACATCAAACAAGAGGTGGACGCAGGCAAATACTGCGGCATGGTCATGCTGGACCTACAAAAGGCCTTTGACACGGTCAATCACTCCATTCTGATTGACAAGCTAAAAGCAATTGGTTTTGATAGTCTATCAGTGAGCTGGATGCAATCCTACCTTGAGGGGAGGGAACAGATGGTGGAGGTAAACGGTACCCTATCCCCCCCCCTCACAGTGAGCTGTGGTGTTCCACAAGGAAGCATACTAGGACCGCTACTGTTCCTAATTTATGCAAATGACATGTCGTCAGATTGTGACTGCAACTTGTTCCTGTTTGCGGACGACTCAGCCCTGCTGGTCTCTGACAAGAACAAGTTACAGGTTGAAAAAACCCTCAGCTCGGAACTAGGCAGAATCTGCATATGGCTCGCTGATAACAAACTATCATTACACATGGGCAAAACAGAGTCCATTCTCTTCGGTTCAAATAACAAACTCAGCAAGACCGACGGCTTCTCAGTTACAGTGGGTGACAATATTGTCACAAGGAAAGATGAAATTACCTACCTGGGTTCCATCCTAGAGGCTAATCTCTCCTGTGACAAAATGGCATCCAATGTAATAAAAAAAGTCAACCAACGAACTCGATTCTTGTACCGGATCTCCTCTCTGGTAAACAAGAATACCCTGAAGACTCTGGCAGGAGCACTCATTCAGGAGTACTACGACTATGCTTGCACCGCATGGTACCAAAGCACCTCAAAGGCGCTAAAAACAAAATTACAAACATCTCAAAACAAACTGGTCAGACTACTGCTTGACCTTACTCCTAGAACCCACCTCACCCCTGCCCACTTTGACAACCTAGGATGGCTTAGAGTAGACGACAGAGTACAGCAACTTGCAATGGGCCTGGTCTACAAGATACACTACACGACCAAGGTACCCATGTACATGTCAAGTTAGACCGCACTCTCAAGATACGACACTGGGTGCTGAAATCCCATTAAGTATTATATAAAAGAAGCAGTGAAGCCAGACCAGCACTCTCAGGTTCAAAATTTAATGGCAGCCTGAAACAAACATGTTTCGGAAATATGTATTCCTTCTTCAGTGTTATAGCTTGCTGCCATTAAATTTTGAACCTGAGAGTGCTGGTCTGGCTTCACCCATGTACATGTCAAAATACTTCCCAAAGGTCAGTGAATACCACGATCACAACACCAGAGGGAGCTCCACAAATCATGTTAAACCCAGATTCGGCTCAAATAAGGGACTAAACACGTTTCGCAATTATGCCACATCAATGTGGAACGCCCTACCCAAAGCTGTAAAGGAATGTGGATCACTACCCACTTTCAAAACCTCTCTCAAGGGACACCTACGGGAGACTGCAATTCAACACTGGCCCCTGTAAATATCCTAACCCAACCCCCTCCAATGTACAGTCATTTACCTAGTATGGTTTTGTCAATAGTCCAATGTACAATTTTGTTTGTTTGTACAGTGTCTCCCCCCCCCCTCAATGTACAGTTTTGCTTGTATATACAGTGTGCCCCCCCCCCCCCAACCACCTCCAATGTAGATTACCCAGTATGGTTGTCAATATCCCAGTGTACCCAACCCCCCCCCCACCCAACCTCCTCCAATGTACAGTTTCTACGTCAAATGTATATACTCCCTTTTCCTGACTCCTTCTGTATCACAAACAGTACTGTATTTGCAAATCTAGTATGTCAGAATGTATAGATGTAGCAGTACTGACTATCTGTATGTCATGTATGTCATATATGTCCTGATGAATTGAAAATGGGGGACCCTGATGTAAACAAGACGAAAGTCTTTCTCTGGTCTGCATCCCCTTAACAATTGTGTGTATTGAGCTGTACTGTATTGTACCCATTCTGCAATCTGTTAATAAAGTTTTCAATCAATCAATCAATCACTCAAGTCCTCTCAGTTTCCATCTCTACCCCTTAATTCCATTGCATCCTGTTACAATTCACCTCATTTCACATTTATCACCTGCGTAATCCTTTTAATCACTTTCCACAAACTCCTCACCTTGAGACACCTCTATGGGCCTATAATTTATTTGTCCCTTTTGGACTAATAACTTGCCTAGAGGACCATCGAAATCCTATGAGGACTCCTACACTATCAAAATCTATGTATTGGCCAGAATATTCAACTATAAGGTCACTCCACTCCACCATCGCCTACATTTCAGTGTGCCCTCAAGGTATGGGACAGGCCCCCACACACACTGAACAAGACATAGACACACAAGGAATGCGCAGTGCACAGATAACACAAACACACTTGGCACAAAGAAGAGACACACACAAACAGCTGACAATACATATAACACTTAATGAGTTGAACCCCTCTGTTGTCTTTATATCGGTCTGTAAATCGTTAGGTGATTGTTTTCAGAGCACCAGTGTTGTGAAGGATCAGATTAAACCGAATATATATATTTATTTATGGATATATATTTAATAGTATTTGTATATCGTTTGATATCCCTTGTATATTCCTTGTACATATACACTGAATATCCCTTTAGTCTACTAACAGCCCATAATAGTTTCATTCTCTCATTGGACAAGAACCTGGCGCCAGCAGCCAAGCCCCTTGGTTCAAGTTCAATCGTGCCGACGAACATGTCGTTACAAGCCCGGTTCCGCGTAGGAATACGTCTGGCGAAATACGAATGGTACTATTTGTTCACAGCGCAAATATATATGGCGCAAGTAAAGTAGAACTTTCTTTTAGTCCATTAGTCCTTTACCCTCCAACCTAGTAACAGACGTGAAGCCTCACCCACGACCCACGTGTGGTGCAGTATGGCCTACTTGGCCTCAGAATAGGCATTGAGACATCGTGTGGATTAATAGTTGAATTGTCATAGTTTGGCACTATACCGTCGAGTGGGACGTATTTCTATTAAGTTAATAATAGTCTATTATGTATGGTGCATCGTTCGGTTAGAGTTATAAAGTGAGCAGTACCCCCATCGTTCCTGGCGTTATCTAGAGTCTTAACCAGGCTGGGCAGACCACGTGTGGTGCTTTCATCCGAGGAGTTCTGGGCCAGGACGAGTGGACCTGTACATTGGATTACTTTACCCGGACGACGGCGAGCCCTACACGGCTTGGATTATCTACTTGCTTTGGGTGCTTTGATTATGCCATGGATAACGGCCAACACTGCTGAGTGTTGGAACTACCCCCGAGAGGAGTCCAGGGCCCTCATTCATCAACGTGGACTTTGACCTTGACCTACTTCCACACGTAAGCACGGAATTTAGAACTAGCGCACGCACAGGGAAGTCGGCATTCATCACACGTGCGTAAGCAGGCTCTACGCACACCTGTCATGATGAATCCCACCTTGGCCCTGCGCCGCAGCTCGTGCACGCTTTCACGTATTTGCATACCAAAACCGCCCCGACCAACCAAATATGGTCAGGCCCTCCCCTTCAAATACCATGAGGGAATCCCTGTGCGTGGAATGTTGGAGGATGGCAAAGCGAACGAAAAAGAGAAACTACACAGACACCGAGGTGGAGGTCCTCGTAACGGAGGTGGATAAATAAAAGGCGGATTTGTAAACGGTGATGTCAGATATCAACGGCTCCCTAAGACCATTGCTGCAATTCTGCCTGGACAGCTCAAAATACTAATAAAGACCGTTCGTTGACCACTGTTTGGCGTTGGTTGTGTTGTGTGTCATTATAACCGTGCTGTACAATATGAATGCCTTTATTAGTTGTGTTCGATTGGCTATATGATTTTTAGAGGCATCTATTTTGTTGTCGGCTAATAAAGACCGCGCTGGAATATGACTGCCTTTTCCCGTGTTGTTTGATTAATACCCACGGATTAAAGTTCTCCTCAATTCTATTCCAAATCGCGATGGATCTCCCGTCAATTTTCTACCTGCTGCATGATTTCTAGAGGCATACTACAATCTATTTTGATGTCAGTATTGGGTAGCCTATATAAACAATATAATACGAGAGCATATACAAGAACAATGAATCTCACTGCATGTATGATGTATCCTGCCTTTCAATACATGAACTTGAATTCCATCATATAGTCTGTCCACTATCTGCATGGTGTCATTGCAATGCGTTTTCTATTCTTTCTTGTACAGTAAAAAGGGGGAAGAACACTATATTCATATGACTTATTCTGCTTACAGCTTCGAAATTCCACTTGTTTCGTTTAACGTAAAGCCTTTTAAATATAATCAAAACGTTCCCGTGTTTCGGCGGTCTGTGCGCAAAATAATAACGAGTTGAGCTTTATGATTTATGATGAATTGAAAATGGGGGACCCTGATGTAAACAGGACGAAAGTTGGTCTGCATCCCCAATTAACAATTGTATGTACTGAGCTGTACTGTACTGTACCCATTCTGCAATCTGTTAATAAAGTTTTCAATCAATCAATCAATCAAGCTACGCGGAGCGCAGTCAGTCAGTAGCCTACACCCCGTATATTCCGATAACGCTATATAAACCATGAATGAATGAATGAATGAATGAGAACTTTATTAACAGATTGCAGAATGGGTACAGTACAGTACAGCTCAATACATACAATTGTTAAGGGGATGCAGACCAGAGAAAGACTTTCGTCTTGTTTACATCAGGGTCCCCCATTTTCAATTCATCGTAACATATATGACATGCTGCATTCATTCTGAGAGAAAGATCTATTATTCCAAATGCTATTTATAGGGTTTTGACCATAATTACACTAATATCGCTGTTTCACAATGAACTATGATGAATCACGGGGGTCATACAGAACACGCGCCAGTGACTTTATTTCCGCCTTGGAACTAATGCAGGACTGAGGAGTGCTTATGCGTAGTAACGATATTCTACCACTGGGCGCTAGGTACGCCAGGTCTGAAATGTGCGTAGATGTAAGCACGGAGTCAAGTTCAAATCGAAATTGATGAATCCCACTCTTTGCTTAGAAATGATCGTACGCACGGGTTACGCACAGATCTGTGCGTAGAACACGTTGATGCATGAGGGCCCAGGTGAGACGGCGCTCTACCCCGAGTGAGGTCGCCTCACGTCTCTTCGTTGTGGACCGGCAGCTACCGTCTACAAGAGGGCCCAGCTGTATTCATCTGTGGACCGAGGTTCTGTGGGCACCGTGTTCAGCACTCTGAATTCTCCCAAGAAATCGTCGGCCAGATGGGATATCGCCAGCGGCTCTCCTAACCCCCCCCCCCTACTGACTTACAACCAGCGGGACCCCCCCTTTAGTGTATCCAGCTATAATCATTTAAGTACCATCGCTATAGTTCCCTAAAGAACCAGGTTGCATACTTGCTCCCTGCGTAACCAGAGATTGGACATTCAATGTTGATTTGCCTACGAATACTCATTTGCCTTACAAGTGCATTCAAATCATAAATGTCATTAAGTGAACGTTGTATATACCCTTTGCTATATAAAATATTCGATTTATACATTTGTGTGGACTTCGTTTCATCAGGTGGGAAAGTGTTCATCATATCTATATCATGTACTGTGTGGCCAGTAGTTAAAGTACATACTCGGTAGTGGTTTAATGATACCATACTTATCAATACAGTCAGGGAATTGTACCCCTCAGTTACAATCAGTCTTATTGATACTCAAAGTAACAGTTTTCTCACTGCTGTCACTGTGAATTTGTGAAATGGTTGTCATCTTTCAGCATTAACAGGTTCCAGTTGGTCTCTTCTAGAAAACAAAAGACATGGGGAGGAAGATTAGCATTAGCCAGCAGGACATTAAATTTATCACACTACAAGATTGAGTGTAGGCAAAGTTACTCTGCCTTATTGACTAATAACTATGTTGCCCCCCACCCTTATATTCACTCTGGTGGGCCTCCTCCTTCATCAAGCCTATTCAAACTTACTTAAGTCCTCTCAGTTTCCATCTCTACCACTTAATTCCATTTCATCCTGTTACAATTCACTTCATTTCACATTTATCACCTGCGTAATCCTTTTAATCTTTTTCCATCCTATATGGGCCTATCATTTATTTGTCCCTTTTGGACTAATAACTTGCCTAGAGGACCATCGAAATCCTATGAGGACTCCTACACTATCAAAATCTACATATTGGCCAGAATATTCAACTCTAAGGTCACTCCACCACCGCCTACAGTTCAGTGTGCCCTCAAGGCAGTGTTAATTTAGTCAACGAAAATGATGACTAAATATGGTCGTCAACGAAGCTTTTTCCCCTTATGAAAGACGAGACGTCACGTTAATGGAGATCATGTGATGTGACACTAACGTGACGAAATTATTCATGAAATGTCTTTGACTAAATACGACAACACAAAATGTAGTTTGCAAAATTAAATCTTGCTAAACGTTTATTCAACATCAACTTCAATTTTACTTCCTACTTGCTAGCTAACAGGAACTCGTTTGCAGAGAGGAAAGTAACAAACAATTGTCCGTGCGGAACCCTTATCTCCAACACATCGTTCCGTGGGTGTGTGTCGCTCTAGTTGTATGGTCTTAGGGCCACCACTGTTATGCTGGGGGTGTTGTTTCCCCCCGGGAGATATGAGAGGACGGACCGGATGTTACGTTGTGGTTGTTGAAGAAACACACTCCTCAATGTCAGTTTCAGTATTTAATAACAGACAAAGATGAAGACACTCTGAAACAGACAAGACAACACACTCAGCTGACAATGTGTAACATCAGTGTTGTGCTAGTTACTGAAAAATAGTAACTCAGTTACTTTACTAGTTACTTCATTTCAAAGTAACTTCGTTACTGTACTAGTTACTTACACCCAAAAGTAATGAGTTACTGTGAAAAGTAACTATTTAGTTATTTAAAAAAAAAATAAAAAAAAAAGATTGCTCCCGAGTCCCATGCCCCAGATACTCAAAATCGGTTGATCAACTTGACAGTTTCCATTCACATCACCGAACTCTGCTAAGCAATGTGGTCTAGATACAAACACAAATCTGACACAAACAAAAGTTGGCCCGAGTCGATATAATAAGAAATGCGCCGGTTGAAGGAACAGCCTTGATGTCGCCGGAGCGTTTCATTATAACCATCTTGCAACGTTGTTTAAGATATCAATCAAAGCATTGCAACGTTAGAATAGTTAGGATATCAATTGTGCATGAAAGGACTATATTTATATTGTTTGATTAGTATTATGAGATTCCCTGGCAGATTTCGTACAGTCAAAATCCGTTGATCAACTTGAGTTTCAGTGAACACATTGCACTCACCAAAGTCTGCGGTGGTCGAGATGTAGTAACGTTAGTCCAGCTGACTCCAGCAGCCCCTCAAACATGTTCTTTATCTTGTTTCCATGTTGTATATTAATTATCTCTCCAAGTAGTTGCTAAATGGTTTGTTAGTTCGTTACTGCATTCTTTTTATGTAGATTCATAGCGAGCGTCCTCCTGACTCCGTTTGATTTCGCCTGCGTTTGTTTTGTTTACAATAGAGAGGGTCTATTTCTTTCCGTAGCCGCATTTCTGGTTTCCGCATTTCTGATTGGCCAGTGGCCACTGACTGACGCTCTCTGATCAGAGAACGTCAGAGAACGTCAGTCAGTGGCCAATCAGAAATGCGGAAACCAGAAATGCGGCTACGGAAAGAAATAGACGCTCTCTATTGTAAACAAAACAAACGCAGGCGAAATCAAACGGAGTCAGGAGGACGCTCGCTATGAATCTACATAAAAAGAACGCAGTAACGAACTAACAAACCATTTAGTAACGGTAACAGCGTTACTGAATTTAAAAAGTAATGCGTTAGAGTACTAGTTACGGCAAAAAGTAACTTCGTTACTGTAACGCGTTAGTCCCAACACTTAACATGAATACATAATAACACTATGGTAACACATAAATATATATATCTGTATAATGCATATAATATAATATATATAATATGTATGAACAGCAATAGTGCAATAAGCATCTCACATGAATGAGTGAACGAAACGTCTCTGCCGCAGGCGAGTGAGGGAATGAGAACTAAGATGGCCGCTCAGCAATAACAGCGCAGATCAAGGCATGTCCGGTTGGGTGCTGGTAAGACGCTGCCCCCTAGTGGCCGGCGATAAACTCTTCAGTTGTGAAGCTAGCGTATTAGCAGGTTGCTGTCTTGTGTATGAGAAGGGAATTATCAACCTGTAAAACCCCATATTGAGCTGGAAATAAAGCACCATACAGAAAAGGAAACGCTTTCTTCCCTACATTATTGCATGACGGATCGCTACATTATGTTGTTCTACCATAATAGAACACATTAACACTTTAACTGCCGAAAACGCCGGAACTCGTCATTCCCCGCCATGCTCAAGTTGCCGAGGACGCCGGAACTCGTCTTTGATATCAATATTTCAAAAATCTGTGATCGGAATCATATTTCCCCTCTGCAGCCTTCACACACAGTTCTGATCTCCTCTCAATCCTCTAGCGGTTCAAGAGCGCCATCTGGTGGCCGATCGGCAGATCGAAAAACCGGATGTCCACCTTTAACCCGGTAGGACTCACTCCATATGTGGTCCGGGCACTCGCTAATGTTAGAGAGACTCAGTCTTCACACAGTGAACAACGATCGGTGGAAATAACTCGAAAAAACAACATGATTTGGACGTATATACTATTATACAACCTGGAAATAGATCCGGTATTTCGACATCCCATAATTGAAAACTGTCTACCCCACGCTGATTGCCCAACGGCCCGAGGAGACTGGGGTGAGTTTTAGCGTTATATTCTAACGTGTTCTTTACTAACTGCTATGATGAACATATGACCCACATTAGATGAATGGTATAACGTTGCCCACGGAATTATAAACGCCCCCTCGCCCATCCGGTCAACATCAGATGACGTGTAGTAAATTCTAGAAGTACGTCCAATTGAAATTTTTGATCTCGCACAGATTCCTACCAAACTGTATTTCATCATCAATATAATGCATTTGGGGCTATAAATCACGTTCTGGAGAAAGCTGCAGAAAGGGATGAAAACATACTTATACTTTAGACCATATTTAAGTATGAATATGTGAATGAAAAAGTTTAACGTTGCTACACCATGAACAATACATATAGGACCT
Organism: Notolepis coatsorum; assembly: GCF_963971535.1. NCBI lineage: Eukaryota > Metazoa > Chordata > Actinopteri > Aulopiformes > Paralepididae > Notolepis > Notolepis coatsorum. Next base: position 93,003,643 of record NC_140169.1, on the reverse strand, counting down.
TGAATGGGCCATAGTAATGGCAATATAGCAATAGAATTTAAAAAGTTATAGCCCTGCAAAGAAGGGGAACTTCTCCATGTTAAATAGAGCTGGCAACGGATGGTATATCATGAATTTAACCTTAGGCAATCAAAGTGTTAAATAGCTTACATAAGTCTAACCAGCTAGCACTAATGTTAAATAAAATAAAATAAAATGTATTTGTAAGGCCCAACAACACACGTTAATGTCCCCATGGGCCGGACACATTTTCTTTAAACAAGTCAAGCAGAAACATCACAATAAATCAAGAACAAAACAAAAACACCATGAAGTCAAACATTTAAAATAAATGAATTCAACACTCCCAGACATACCCCACGTGAAGGTAAGGAAAAACTCACTAAAACCTAGCAATAGGAAAAAAAGCGAGGAGAGAAACCTTAGAAGGGCCGTAACGTTAGATTTTTTTGTTTAGAAAGAGCTCACGCCAACTTATGAGGCTGTAACTGAGTGGCGAGACTAAACAAAAAAGACTAAAACGAAAATGCTAGACCTGTAGTTGTCTAAAACTTGACTAAACGAAAAATAGATAAAGGTGACTAAATATGATGAAAACGAAAAAGAGCATTTGAGACATGACTAAGACTCAAACTAAAATTTAAAATAGCTGACGAAATTAACACTGCCTCAAGGTATGGGACAGGCCCACACTGAACAAGACATATTTGACACACAAGGAATGTGCAGTGTACAAATAACACAAACACACACACATGGCACAAAGAAGAGATGCACACAAACACCAGACAATACACATATAACACTTAATGAATTGAACCCCTCTGTTGTCTTTTATCTCGTATGTAAATCTTTAGGTGATTGTTTTCAGAGCATCAGTTTTATAGATATTCAAAGTAACAGTTTTCTCACTGCTGTCACTGTGAATTTGTGAAATGGTTGTCATCTTTCAGCATTAACAGGTTCCAGTTGGTCTCTTCTAGAAGACAAAAGACATGGGTAGGAAGATTAACATTAGCCAGCAGGACATTCAATTTATCACAATACAAGATATAGACAGGGAACAAAATTAACCTTTTGGCTTATATTACCAACTACCAGCCAGGCAGATTTTTTACCAGCCAAAAATGATAAATAGTATATCGCCATGTTTCAAGTTTCAAGTTCAAGTTTCTTTAATAGTTGTCATACAGAAGTACAGAATACTTTTGTACAAAATGCTTCTTACTGTTGCGCTCCAGAGACTGTGCATGACAAGATAAGTATGAAATAAAAACATAGTAAAAATAGTAAAAATTAGAAGTAAAAAAAGAGGTCACAGTGTTCAGTTTAGACATATGTACAATGTTCGTAGACGTAGTTACCATCCAATATACAATACTGTGCAGTGTACTAATATACAATAATATATAGTGCAAGGCATAAATGGACGAGGTGCAGTTTAGGTACAATTCACAGTAGGTGTACGAGTTGTAGTGCAAATCCTTTATCAATAAATATAAAGTGTAAGTGTGTTTGTGTGATCTAAAGTGTGGAGAGTGGGTGCTGCAGTGTGTTGTTTGTTTGAGTGAGTGTGTGCGTGTGGGTGTGTGTGCTGTGTGCATTTGATGGTTGTTGCATAGTGATTATTGTTCGTTTAGCGATTATTGTTCGTTTAGCAGCCTGATGGCCTGGGGATAGAAGCTCCTTCTGAGTCTTTCTGTGCTCGCCATAAGACTCCGGTATCGCTTGCCTGACGGCAGCAGTTCAAAGAGGCAGTTGTTCGGGTGGCTCGAGTCCTTAATAATTCTCTTAGCCTTCCCCTTGCACCGCTTGTTGTAAATGTTCTGGAGGGTGGGAAGCCCCCCTCTAATTGTGCGTTCGGCTGAACGTGTCACTCTTTGTAGTCTGCTACGGTCTTTTGCAGTGCTATTCCCAAACCAGGAGGTGATGTTGCCGGTCAGGATGCTCTCTATTGTACATGAGTAGAAGTTCCTAAGGATCTTCTGACTGACTTGGAACTTCCTTAGGCGCCTGAGGAAGTAGAGGCGTTGTCGTGCCTTCTTCACAACACTGTCAATGTGTGTGGTCCATGTCAAGTCCTCGGATATGTGGGCTCGGAGGTACTTGAAACTGTTCACTCTCTCAACTGGTGCCCCGTCGATGCTGAGGGGGCTGTAGTCCTTGACCCCCGACCTCCTGAAGTCCACAATCATCTCTTTTGTTTTGCTGACGTTCAGGGAGAGGCAGTTCTCCTGACACCACTGTGACAGGTTCTCTACCTCTTCCAGGTAGGCCCTTTCGTCGTTGGCAGAGATCAGGCCCACCACTACTGTGTCATCAGCAAATTTGATGATGGTGTTGTTGTTCCGCTGTGCTACGCAGTCATGTGTGTACAGGGAGTAGAGGAGGGGGCTCAGAACACAGCCCTGGGGGGCCCCTATGTTGAGCGTGATGGATGAGGAGGTGCAGTTGCCGGCTCTTACCACCTGGGGTCTGCCCGTCAGGAAGTCCAGGACCCACTGGCACAGGTCATAGTTCAAGCCCAGGTCCCTGAGCTTGGCTATGAGTTTGGAGGGGACTATGGTATTGAATGCTGAGCTGTAGTCGATGAACAGCATTCTCACATAGTTCCCCTGCCTCTTGTCCAGATGTGATGCTGCTGTGTGCAGCACATGGGCTATGGCGTCCTCCGTGGACCTGTTGGGGCGATATGCAAATTGCAGAGGGTCCAGGTTGATGGGGAGGGAGGAACAGATGTAGCCCTTCACTAGCTTCTCAAAGCACTTCATGGCTATGGAGGTGAGGGCTACAGGGCGGTAGTCGTTGAGGCAGCGGGCGTAGATTTTTTGGGTACAGGGATGATGGTGGACTTCTTCAGACAGGTGGGGATGACGGCCTGTTCCAAGGACAGGTTGAAGATGTCAGTGAATACCGGGGCCAGTTGGTCGGCACAGACTTTTAGGACGCGGCCGGGGATGCCGTCCGGTCCTGCTGCCTTCCTGATATCCACTTTTTTAAAGATCCGTCTCACCTCATGCTCTGTTACCCTGAACACTGAGTCTCCATCAGCAGACCCCCCCCCCCCCATTGCCGTGGTTTGTAGGCTGGTGTTGTTGTTCACAGCCTCAAACCTCGCATAGAAGGAGTTGAGATCATTTGCTAAGGAGATGTCACTGTTCAGTTTGAGGGGGGTTCCTTTGTAGTCTGTCATTGTTCTGAGGCCCTGCCACATGCCTCTAGAGTCAGCCTGTTCAAACTGAAGTTCAACTTTATCCCTGTAACGCCGTTTTGCCTCTATTACTGCTCTCCTGACGTTGTATCTTGCCATCTTGTGTTCTTCCATGTTGCCTGTCACCAGCCCGGTGTTGTATGCTGATGTGCGCACTTTCAGAGCCTCACGGACGGATTTGTCTACCCAGGGCTTTTGATTTGGGTAGATATTAATTTTGGTGGTGGGGATTATTACTTCTACCTGAGTACAGACATAGTCAATCACCGTTTCGGTGTATTCGTTAATATTGGCTGTGTTATCACGGAATACACTCCATTCTGTGCTTCCCAGCACTGCTTGGAGTGACTCCACTGACGTCACGGCCCAACGCTTAACCTCTCGCGAGACCACCGGCGTTCGCTTGAGACTCTGTTTGTACTTAGGCAAAAGGAAAATGGCGGCGTGATCGCTTTTACCGAATGGACTAAGAGCCTGTGACTTGTACCCATTCTTAAATTGCGAGTATACATGGTCTAATATGTTCTCGCCTCTGGTGGGACAGGTCACATGCTGATAGAAATTCGGCAGCACCTTTTTAAGACGCGCGCTGTTGAAATCCCCCAAGACCAAAATGGCAGCGTCAACATTAGCTGCTTGGAGTTTGTTTACCTCGTCGTGAAGTTTTGAAAGTGCGACCTCAGTGTTCGCGTGTGGTGGAATGTACACTCCGATGAGGATGATGGACGTTAACTCTCTTGGGAGGAAGAAGGGTCGACATTTTATCGTGATAAACTCCAGGTCTGGGGAGCAGTGGTTAGACATTTCCTTTGTGTTGCCTACATCGCACCACTCCTTGTTTATCATGAAGGCAATGCCGCCTCCTTTCTTCTTTAATGACTCTAATGCCGTCCGGTCTTTGCGTAGAACGAAGAAGTGGTCTGCCGGTTCTATTGCATGGTTCGGGACATCTGGACTCAGCCAAGTTTCTGTGAAACAGAGGACGTTACAATCCCGAATGTCCCTCTGGAATTGGATCCTTGCTCTGATGTCGTCCAATTTGTTTCCTATCGATTGCACATTGGCCAACAATATGCTGGGCAATGTGGTTCTGTGTCGTTTGGACCTCAGTCTGTTCCGGACCCCGGCTCTCTTTCCTCGTCTTCGCGGCGGCTTCTTGGCGTCTTGGCCATGGCCGGCATAACAAAGGATCTCGGCGGGCCATTTCTGCTGTTCAGCGATCCGATCGAGAGAGCAATCCAAACGGTAAGTTTTTCTTAATCCAATGTCAATGATTGACTGACGGTCATACACATATAATGCACCAACAGTTGGTGCAAATAAAACTCCTAATACTATAAAAATTAACAAAATAAAGCACAGTCTCGTCGGAGCGATCAGAAAGGCAGCCATCAGAGCGGCGCCAGTGTACGTGGTGTTATTATTACTATATAATAGTCTCATATGCAATTTTCAATTAATATCATAAACAACATAAGGAATATTAGCATAATTTTGGAATGGACTGAAGGAATGAGTCAGCGTTAATAGTTTAAAATGCAGATAATTTATTAAAACATATATATTTAGTGTAGGGCTGTCCCGAATACCATTTTACAGGCTTTGACTACTCCTTGGTGTTTCCGAACGAGTATTCGAATACTCTTTCTCAAAAACACTGTTAAAAACAATAAGATTAACATTTCATAATTAACCAATCAATCACAAATCATGAGTGTTGGCTACCATTCTGTTCTATCCAGTAGCAAATCTAAATAATGATGGCTGTATCGATTTGTGACCAAAAAAAAAACGAAGCTTCAGAATACCGAACTTATATTAGTAGTAGTAGTAGTTTATTCAGTCATCATCTCACACAATACAATATACACCATCATTTAACAATATTTGATTTGACAGTGACTGAAAAGGTACAGACTGAAGCATAATGCTTATATATGCCTGTCCTATATTCTTAACAAAAATTTAAACGAATATTCGAATTGTTCGGGCCAGCCCTAATTTAGTGTGCATCTAGTCCTCTTCCTCAGACAGTTCCTCAACACGGTCCGCCATGGAGCCTGGCCTTCTCGTACGCATTCCATCTGTGCACCACAGGTCAATAGCGGGGTTGGGGTCGAACGTCTTGATGTCTTCAGAGGTCAGCTGCACTGTGAGGAGATCTGATAGGGAGGCAGGGGTCAGCTTGGACCTCCAATCAGACTTAACCTAAATACAAACAACAACAAAAAAACAGGGGGGAAATGGCAGTGAGTGAACGCATAATTTTCTTGGCACTCAGAGAGCTTAAAATGGTCATGTATGCAGTGTGCAAGTCTTCACCTGCTTCATGGCGCTGAAGCCTCATTCACAGGCAGCTGTGGATGCTGGGATGGAGAACATCAGGGCGCAGGTCTTTGTGGAGTCTGTTCACTTCAGACCAGACCAGGGCAGGTTTAGCAGATTTCCCTCTTGGTACAGTTTGGATTTTAAGATGGTCCACTGGTCGGGGTATTTTCTCCTCACAGACACCGGCAGAGTTCAGGATTTCCTTAATAATAACCTAGGGCCTCAACCTCTCGGCCACCAAAATCTGGAAGATGACATGGAATATATATATATATATTAAAAAAAATGTACTTACATTTTTATTAACATTTTTCCACTTACAACATTTAAACAGGAAACAAAAAAACTGAAACAAAACCAAACATAAAACAATACAACAATACAGTGACATGAGGACATTGAGCTATTTATATTTTGTTTTCTCACTCTGTTCACCCGTCTGTGGTGTCGTTCCCATTCCTCATGTATTCCTCCCACTTTGACCCAAACCTTTCCTCCTGTAACCTCAGCATGTGTGTAAGTCTCTCCATCTCATACATTTCCTCTACTACCCCCAGTCACTAGATGGATCCTCTTTATACCATTTTCAAGTTATATTATTGCTGGAGTGAAATTTAACAACAACAAAAAAGATAAAAAATGATGTTCTAACTTTAAAAACGAAGGTTATATATAGTTATATGAATACTCGTCTCGCTCTGCCATATTGAGATGATATCTTATCTCCATGCACATATTGTGCACGTGAAAAAGTTGACACATTCAGACTTGGAAGGGTGTAACCGTGACCACTTCCTGTGTTTAGTAGGAACACACACCACGCCTACCCCGTGTGTTCCTACTAAACACAGGAAGTGGTCACGCTTACACCCTTCCAAGTCTGAATTTCACACGTGAAAAAACATCCAAGGGTTCTCAGGGCGCTGAAGAGCGAGACGCTCTGTCAGTATTCATATAACTAGGGTTATAGAATAACCTTCGTTATATTTCATATCTGACACCGCGTCTCGCTCTGCCATATTGAGATCAAAAGTCACGTCAAATGCACCCCCTGAGGGCCCATAAGCCTTTGTCAGGAGGGGGGGAAGTCCCGTCCACCCGCCCGTCCTAACGAAGGGGGGGAGGCAGTCAACTACAACCAACGTGCGAAAAAGGGACCAGTCACCCTAGAACGCCTGCGGGGGGAACCTGTCCGGTCAAAGTGTAGCAGAGGGCAATGCCCTCGCATAACCAATGTGACAGGCGTTGCTTGGACAGCACCTTACCCGCGTGAGAGCCACCGTAACAAACAAACAGTCGATCGGTAGCCCTGAGATCCTGCGTGCGACTAAGGTAAACCATCAGCGCACGGACAGGACACAACAGGTGAAGGCTCGCCTCCAACTCACTAGCGTGAGGAGGAGGGTGAAACTTCTGGAGCACAATATCCCTGGAGCGATAAGAGCTCCGGATATTCTTTGGCACAAAGGCCGGATTAGGCCTCAGAGTCGCACTGTTATCGGCCTGAATAGACAGGCACTCTGACCGCACCAAGAGAGCACACAGCTCACCCACGCGTTTAGCGGAGGCGATGGCCAGAAGGAACGCGGTCTTGAAAGACAGACGATCCAACGGCGCCTGCTCAAGAGGCTCAAACGGGGCCCCCAACAGCCTTTCCAGGACCAGTTGGAGGTCCCAGCTCGGAGACAGAGCACGTTCCACAGGCTTGAGACGCTGTGCGCCAAGCAGGAAACGTCTCACGAGAGGGTGGCTGAACAGCGTTTTGCCCTCAAAGCCCACATGACAAGTTCAAGTTCAAGTTTCTTTATTAGTTGTCATACAGAAGTACAGAATACTTTTATACAAAATGCTTCTTTCTGTTACGCTCCAGAGACTGTGCTAGACAAAAATAGATAAGTATAAACTAAGTATAGCAAGTGTAAAATAGAAGTCAAGTACGTAGACAAAAGTGTTCAGTATATACAATGTACAATGCAGAGTAGAAGTAACTGAGTTACAATACAATAATACTATACAGTACAAAGCAGAAATGGGATGAGGTACAATTTAGACGATATACAGTAGCTGCGGCGCCGCGTACACCTTCGCTGTCGAGGCCGACAGCCTATCCAGGATAGACTGGAGGAAGGACAGAACCGAGTCCAGGGGGCATGACACCGGGTCCAGGCCCCCAACCTCACACCACTCTTGAAACATACGCCACATCCCTGCGTAAACCACGGTAGTGGACGGAGCGAGCGCGTTCTGGATAGTGTTAACCACAGTAGAGTTAAGACGCATCCCCTCCAGATTCACCCTTTCAGCAGCCAAGCCATTAGAGGCTGCCCCAGAACAGGATGCAGAAACAGTGTTCCGCGTGCCTGAGAGAGGGCCCGCAGTGACCACAGAACAGGCCACAGCGGGGCCACCAAGAGCTGAATCAGGGCCGGGAACCACACAGCTGTGCCCCGGTCCGGCGCGACCAGGATCAAAGTCCTGCGCTCCTGACGTACCCGCTCCAACAGCTGAGCTATCAGGTGTATGGGTGGGAACGCGTACAGAATCCCGGGTGGCCACGGGTACATCGAGAAGGCATCCACTTCCAGAGAGGGGTTGTCCTTCCAACTGACCAAGAACCACTGGTAGGACTGACTGCTTGCAAACAGGTCCACCGCGGCCTCCCCGAATCGGTCCCAGACCTGTCTGACTATGTCTGGATGTAGTTACTCGTCTGGGTGGGGACCGCCCTGCGACATCACGTCTTCACCCACATTCGCCTTGCCGGGGATGTGGAGAGCCCTCAGGCTGCGCAGATTGAGAGATGCCCATAGCCAGAGTTCGACCGCAGCCCGGTGGAGACGGGGGGCGTACTCCTCCCTGTCTGTTGATATACGACGCCGACGTCGTGCTGTCCGTCCTGATCAAAACATGCTTGCCCACCACACGGTGGCCGAGCTGCTTGAGGACTAGAAGCACTGCCTTCAATTCCAACACATTGATATGTAGTGCAGACTGGGCAGCATGGTCTTGCCAGCTGCCCCCTACTGCATCGGTCCGACACGTCCCCCCCATCCCGTGAGGGAGGCGTCGGTGAAGACGTGTGATAGCCTGCTGCCCATGGGGGTTATACCGCCCGCACCTCCGTTGACAGACCAAAAAGTCCATCCACGGAGAGGGGAGCCCTGAGGAGGAGAACCCTCCTCTCCTCCTCCAGGGGAGATTGCTCCAACCACAGATGTCTGTGAACAAGAGTCGACAGCATCCTAGCCCTCCCTGCGGTTATTGCCTGCGGCTGGGTCAAAAGCTGAATAACCTCAAAACCTTGAGCGATGGTTTTGACGTCGGCTGGCCCTAAGACCCCATCACCCGACACCATTTTCGACAGAAAAGCAGCCAATTGAGCAATGTTATTAGTTGCTGCTAAATTCTGTACTGCGGCGGTATAAGCTTCATCAGCCCACTCAGCCACCTGCCGGGCCGACTCGCCCCTTGGCGTCGGCTTCCGGGCGGGATACCGCTCTACCATGTCAGGGCAAAGGACCGATGCTACCTGCTTCTCTAAGCACGGCACACCTGTCCTGAGCCCCGTCATCAGACCATCCACCCGTGTAAAGGGTAAATACGCCTCAGCCAAACCCCCAACATTAGACACCGATTGACCTTCAGTAATGTAATGGTTAAGCGAGGGGAAAACTGGACACAGTCCCCGCGGAACGCATGGGAGCAGAGTCCCGAAAGCATAAGCATTAGCAGTAGCTGCACGCCATGATAATTGGAAAAACATTTAACAATGTGTCATGTTGACCACATTCATCCAAATACACAGCCCCTCGTGCCATCACACCGCCCAGTCGTCTCACGGGACAACGAGCAGTAGTGAAAACGCTAATACTAAAACTTGCTGGTGTCGGCCCTACCTGTGCGCGGCGTGGCTCGACCGCCGTGCGAAGTCCCTCGGTCCCCTGCCAAGAATCGAGGACAGACCAGAATAGGGCCGCTGTTCCGTTCGGACGCGCCGAGGAGGGTCCGGGGGCTGGCGAACCTCCGGCGAGAGTCAACATTGTTTAATTTCTCCCTTCTCTTCATAGTAACGTTCCACTGGTTGAAAGTGCATATGAACAGATCCATGCGTGGAAAAAGATAAAGGAAGGGTGTAAGCGTGACCACTTCCTGTGTTTAGTAAGTAAGTATTTATAAAGCACCTTTCATACATGTCATGTAGCTCAAAGTGCTGTACACAAACATAGGCATATATAACGATAAAAGCAATAAAGTCACAGTGATCAGTTAAGATCAATGTTTAAAAAAATAAAATAAAATAATAATAATAATAATAATAATAATAATAATAATAATAATAATAATAATAATAATAATAATAATAATAATAATAATAATAATAATAATGTAAAAATGAAAATAACGTAAAAATGAAAACATGAAAACAGTCATTTGCTTACCAGTTTGGGAGAACAGGTCCGCACAAACATGTCCGCTCAGTAGCAACCGGAAGTAGGAAATGCACTAAACCAATGCACTTGTACGGTAGGTAGCAATGTTAGCTCTTATAACGCTAGTGTAGTTACGTTTTTATTAGTGGTCAGAGTTGGGTCCATAGGACTTATCCAAGCCCCATGGATCCATCAGTGGCCGCGTATTGTGTGCGTATGTACCCGTTCCCTCATCTAAAGAGTTGGGTCCATAAGGCTTATCCAAGCCTTACGGATCCATCAGTGGTCGTGTATTGTGTGCGTATGTACCCGTTCCTTCATCTAAAGAGTTGGGTCCACAAGGCTTATCCTAGCCTCATGGATCCATCAGGTTTTTCCAAGCCATAACTATTTGTAAGCTAGACTGTATAGGTACGTTTTTAATTTTCCTTTAAAAATGTGTATGGAGCTGGCGTTTCTGATGTGTGTTGGTAGTGTGTTCCATAGTTTTGGGGCATAGTTGGTGTTATGTTTGTTGTTTCCAGTATTCCTAACTAGGAATAAACAGGCTAGGCTAGGGTTTCTTTACTGGATTTTATTTACGTTGTCTATCCGTACATCAAGGCACTCTCTCTGTTGTGCATCCGTACATCAAGCACTCTTCCTGTACCCCCGGTCCTCGGTCCGGGTACTCCCACAACAGGGCGGAACCAATCTTAAGTATTATAATAACAACACATCTTCCCTTCTTTTAAACAGAAACAACTTGTTCTTTTCCTGTAGTCGTCTATAACAAAACGTTCGTTTCCGACTGTTCTTAAACCTGTACATTCCAATAATAAACATACATTTTAAACATGAACGTATGCATTCAAACAATAAGCATATGCATCAAATCTCTCTTTACAATCCTCTTTTTTTTTTTTTTTTTTTTTTTAGATTTTCTTTTTCATTTAACCTTCATCATTAAGTGTCCTCTTTTCTTTACCCTATCCACGTCCACAGTCCACATGCCTTTCAGCACTGTGCAATAAGTCTCTCAGGAGGTATAACATTCCTTTTAGGCCTGCAGCAGGTCTCAGAGGGCGTGCTGCCCCCTTTTGGCATGACAGAGTCACTGCGGTCTGGGGAACTCTGACAAAACTGCTCACTCCTGGGAGCATCTAACACCTCTGCAGTGCTTCGTTGTTGAGAGTCTGTCTCTGGGACTGTCACCTGTGGTCTCAAATCCACACGGTTTCGTCTCAGAGAAGCACCATGGTCTGTCTGGATCTGGTATGAGCGTGGTGAAACTTCTCTTTGCACGCGTCCTCCTTGTCTCCATGTGCCTGTTGTGTGATCCAGGATACGGACTGTATCGCCTGGCTTGAGGCTTGGTAAGTGTTTTGCCTTCTTGTCATGTTGCAATTTGTGTTTCTCTTTTTGTTCTTGTTTCCTTGAGCTGATTTTGTGCGCTCCTTCTGGTGTCAACAGGTTCTCATGGATAGGAAGGTTAGTGCGTAAGCGCCTTCCCATCAGCATCTGGGCTGGGGACAAACCATTTCCAATGGGGCACTCCTGTATATCATCAGACTCCTCTGGAACTCCTTCTGTCCATCTTGAGCCTTCTTCATGAGGGCCTTGACGATCTTGACTGAACTCTCTGCGAGCCCATTGGATCTCGGGTAGTTCGGGCTTGAGGTGGCGTGGTGAAAAAACCCCAGTCCTCTGCAAACGAAGCAAACTCGCTGCTGGAAAACTGTGGCCCATTATCTGAAAACAGCTCACAGGGAACTCCATGTCTCGCGAAGACTGTTTTCAGGTAGGCTATGACTGTTTTGCTGGATGTTGACTGCAGTGTTACAACTTCCGGGTAGTTGGAGTAGTAATCTGTGACTACAATGTTGTTTTTACCGTTACAGTCAAACAAATCGACTCCGACCTTCTGGTACGGGCGATCAGGTACAGGGTGGGGCATCAGCGGCTCTGCTTGTTGTTTAGACCTGTAGGTGAGACATATTTCACATGCAGCTGTGGTGTGGCTGATGTCTTGGTTGAGTCTTGGCCAGTACATTACTTCACGCGCTCTACGTTTACATTTTTTTCTCACCCAAATGTCCCTCATGCACTTTCTGCAGCATTTCCTTGCGCATGGATGCCGGGATGACAAACTTGCTTCCTTTGAAAACAATTTCATTAGCAACTGAGAGCTCTGATCTGCATGCCCAGTAATCTTGGATCTGACCCGGGCATTCACGCTTTTGCTCAGGCCACCCTTTCAGTATGGTCTTCTTGAGCTCTTTCATTGTGTCATCTAGTTCAGTTGCTTTCCTGATCTTCTCTGTTCGCTCAGCAGACACAGGAAGTGATGTGACAATCATGTCAACATAGGCTTGTATTTCTATGCTTTTCTGTTAATTTGGACTTTCCATTTAGTTGACTGCGCGTGAGAGCGTGTCAGCAGTAAACATGAATTTTCCTGGTGTATAGACCATGTTCACATCATATTTCTGCAGTCTGATTGACAGTCGCTGAATCCTCAGAGGACAATCATTGAGGGGCTTGGCCATTATTGATACTAGGGGCTTGTGGTCTGTTTCCACTTCAAAAGCCTTTCCGTATATGTACTGATGGAAACGTTCACATGCATATGTGCTGGCTAAAAGTTCCTTTTCTATTTGTGCATATCTAACTTCAGCACTTGTCAATGCACGAGATGCGTAGGCTACGGGCTGCCAGCTGTTGTCATACATCTGTAGCAGTACTGCTCCTAGGCCGTACTGAGAAGCATCTGCCGATATCCTAGTGCTCCGTTCTGGGTCATAAAACTTGAGCACTGGTTCCTTGGTTAAGATCTCTTTCAGCATTTTGAAGCATTCTTCCTGCTCATGAGACCATTCCCACTCGTTCTTCTGCTCTAGAAGCCCTCTGAGTGGTGCTGACTGGGCAGACAACTGGGGGATAAACTTAGCCAAGTATGTGACCATTCCCAGAAATCTCCTCACATCTTCTTTGCTCTGTGGACGTTCCATGTTCACTATGGCTGACGTCTTCCTTGGATCCGGCTTGACACCTTGCTCTGAAATCACATCTCCCACAAAGGTAAGGCTTTTCACTGCAAACTCACACTTGTCTCGGTTTAATTTCAGATTGGACTTGCGTGTCAGATCCAGTACTTCCCTCAGCCGTGCATCATGTTCTTCTCTTGTGGATCCCCACACGATGATGTCATCCATCATGGTCTCCACTTCCTCTATGTGCTCATAGATCATATGGATTGTCTTGTGGTAAACTTCGGGCGCAGACAGAATACCGTAAGGTAAACGCAGAAAGCGAAACCTTCCTTCTGGTGTATTGAACGTGCACAGTTTTGAGCTTGCCTCATCCAGCTTCATCTGCCAGAAGCCTGTTGACGCATCCAGCTTGCTAAACCATTTAGCACCGGCAAACTGTGACATGATCTCTTCTCTTGTTGGAAGCTTGAAATGCTCACGTTTTATAGCCCTGTTTAGATCCCGTGGATCGAGACAGGTGCGTAGAGATCCATTTGTCTTCGTCAATACTACTAGTGAGCTCACCCAATCTGTTGGCTCATCTATTTTCTTTATGACGCCCATCTTCTCCATGCGGGCTAACTCCTTTTTGAGTTTGTCTCTCAGTGCAAATGGAATCTTTCTGCACGCATGCACTACAGGAGTCACTGTGTCATCCACACATATCTTGTGCTCACCAGGCAAGCATCCTAGTCCTTCAAAGACATCGCTGTACTCCTGCATGACTGCTTTGTGGTCTGTGCTAGTCTGGGAATTCACTACAAACACCCTCCTCACTAAGTCAAGCTTTTCACAGGTACTCAGACCTAGGATTGGCTGTACGCTCTTCTCTACTATGAGCACCTGTGCCCTTAACTGCTGTCCCTTGTGCTTTAGAGTCACTACACAACACCCCTTAACTGGAACAGTCTCTCCTGTATAACCAGTCACTTTTACTTTCACAGGGTGTATTTTGCTCTTAACTGTGAGGGTCCTATAATCGTCTATGGACAACAGGTTGACCTGTGCACCAGTGTCTATCTTAAATGGAATTATGGTCTCATTCACAGTTAATGGGACTATCCATTCTGCCGCCTCTGCCGTGCTAGACTGTACTACTGAGTCCACAAAGAACTCCTCTGGCTCTTCTTCCACTGTGTTCACTTTCATCCCTGAAGCCTCAGCTCTGCAATACTTCACAAAGTGGTTATCCTTCCCACACTTGTGGCAGACTTTCCCATAAGCAGGGCATGCCCTAGACATATGCTTGCCTCCACATCTTCCACATCTACTGTTTGGACTCCTGGGACTTTGCTCTGTAGGCTTTTGTTTTACAAACTGTTTTGGGCGCTGTCCCTCTCTTTTCACGGCATGCACTGCTGCCGACTCATCCGTGCGCAGCTCCTTTGCTTGTGCACGAGTGGTTTCTGCTGCTCTGCACATGTGAACTGTTTTCTCTAGCGTTAAATCATGTTCACGTAGTAATCTTTCTCTGAGCCCATTATCAGGAATTCCACATATTATTCTATCTCTGACTAATGAGTTTCTTAAATCTTCTAATTCACATGACTTGCTCAACGTAAGTAGTTCAGTTAAGTACTGATCAAAACTGTCACCTGTTTTCTGACTGGCAGAGAAAAACTTATATCTCTCAAAAGTGACATTTTTACTGGGCACAAAGTACTCCTCAAACTTTGTCACTAGCTCAGTCAATGTTATATTTCCCTCATCTATCTGAAAGCTGTTGTAAATATCCAATGCATCTTCTCCTATTACATGCAAAAATATAGCCGCTTTTCTGTTCTCATCTCCTCCCCCCGCCCCACTTGCAGCCAAGTAAATACTAAATCTCTGCTTAAATCTCTTCCAATTATCAGCAAGATTGCCACTGAACTGCATGGGTGTGGGAGGACTGAGCTTATCCATGACGGGAAACACTACGGGTGCAGGATTTTCTTGGTCTCCTTCTTGATTGGTTGAAACGTTTTCACTCACGTCGTTAGCTCGATCACTTTCACTTTCACTAGACATGCTCGCATGCTGATCCTCTCGCTAGCAGTGCGCACATTTGTGCCTTCGGAATCCAGCACATTCCTTCTTGACGTCGATTCAACTCCGCGTCGCCAGTTCCATTATCTGACACCATGTTATGTTTGTTGTTTCCAGTATTCCTAACTAGGAATAAACAGGCTAGGCTAGGGTTTCTTTACTGGCTTTTATTTACGTTGTCTATCCGTACATCAAGGCACTCTCTCTGTTGTGCATCCGTACATCAAGCACTCTTCCTGTACCCCCGGTCCTCGGTCCGGGTACTCCCACAACAGGGCGGAACCAATCTTAAGTATTATAATAACAACACAGTTGGCAAATGCCATACTTCCTATCCTCTTTTGGTTTCTGGGCGTGTCTAGTAAACCTGTAGTGGATGACCGTAGCGTTCTTGAGGGCAGATAACTAACTAGGGAATTTGCTATGTATTTTGGGCCTTGCTCATTAAGAGCTTTATATGTTAGGAAAAGGACCTTAAAATCAATTCTATGAGTTATTGGAAGCCAGTGCAGAGTGGCTAGGACTGGAGTGATATGTTCTCTTCTCCTTGTATGAGTTAGTAATCTAGCTGCAGAGTTTTGGATAAGCTGAAGCTTCCCAATGGTTGCTTTGGGAAGACCAGTGAACAGTGCATTACAATAGTCAAGCCGACTTGATACAAAAGCATGAATCAGTGTCTCTGCATCCTTTTTATTTACGAAAGGTCTTACTTTCGCTATGTTTCTTAGGTGGAAGAATGATGTTTTCATGGCCTTATTTATATGAGACTTAAAGGTCAGGTCTGAGTCCAAGATGACACCTAGGCTTGTAACCTCAGTCTTTACATAGGATGACAGACTCCCCAGGTTTTCACACAGCACTTCCCTTTTCGCTTTTGGGCCGATCAATAGGATTTCGGTCTTGCTTTCGTTTAATTTTAGGAAGTTATTGTTCATCCACTTGTTTATTGCTAACAGACAATTTGTAATGGACTGTATGGCTGTAGTGTTATTTGGTTCTGCGGAGATATATAGTTGTGTATCATCAGCATAACTATGGAAGCATACATTGTGGTCTCGAATGATGTCCCCGAGGGGCAGCATATATAGTGAGAAGAGTAATGGACCAAGGCAGCTTCCTTGTGCAACTCCAAAGCTGCTGTCATGTTCCTCGGATACATTGTCTCCAAGCTTAACATAGAACCTTCTCCCCTTAATGTATGTTATGAGCCAATTTAGTACATGATCGGAAAAGCCAACCAGTCTTTCAAGACGACTGATCAGGATATTATGGTCAATCGTATCGAACGCTGCACTAAGGTCCAATAGGACAAGAATTGAGACTTTGCCAGCATCGGAGTTTAGCCTGAGGTCGCTAACTATTTTAGTAAGGGCAGTTTCAGTGCTGTGATTTGTTCTGAAACCTGATTGTAATTCCTCCATGATGTTATTATCTTTGAGAAAGGAGTTTATTTGTACTGAGACTATCTTTTCTAATATCTTGCTGATAAATGGAAGGTTCGATATTGGCCTATAGCTTTTTAGTTCGTTTACATCTAAGTTTGTTTTCTTTAGTAGTGGTTTTACTACAGCCGTTTTAAATGCATCTGGAAAAGTGCCTGTTTGAAGCGACATATTTATGATTTCAAGGACATGATTTGAGACACTATCGAACACCCGCTTGAGAAATGCGGTTGGTATAGGATCGAGGCAGGAGGTGGCGGAATTACACTCAGAGACAATCTTACAGAGGTCAGGTAATGTAATACATGTGAATTCCCCCATAGTTATCTCAGGTGGGTTTCCACTCACAGCCAGATCTATATCAGAGGCAATGCTTGCTCTAATATATGATATTTTTTCATTAAAGAAAACTGCGAACTCTTCACATTTTGTGGCTGATTGCTGCGGTATATGGGGGGGTGGCATGTTAATCAGCCGGTCGATGGTGGAAAAAAGTACCCTGGAGTTACCCATATTTTCTGAGATCATTTTGGAAAGATATTCCTTTCTCGCAAGTTGTATTGCCTTATTGTATGCGCCCATGGCGTCTTTGTATAAATTAAAGTGAGCTGTGAGTTTGAATTTCCTCCATTTTCGCTCGGCTATCCTACATTTTCTCTTGTTATCTTTAACATTGGTTTTATTTAACCATGGAGAGATTCTATCAGTTTTTACCTTTTTAACCTTCAGAGGGGCAACAGTATCTAACACTGTTGACAAGGTGCTGTGGAAGTTTGGATCTGATTTAAGGAGGATTCACTGCATTGGTCATATGATTTCATCATACTAGAGAATTTTGCTTCAGCTCTAGCGTCCAGAAGCCTTCTGTGAACTAGGAATTCGCTTCTGGTCTTATGTAATATTAGGCTTGTACCATAGAACACACAATAATGGTCAGAAATTGGAATTTGTTTTACTGATACATTCTCAATGTTTAGCCCTGTTGTTATTAGTAGGTCCAGAGTGTTGCCATGTTGGTGGGTGGCCTCGTGAACATGTTGCATCAGTCCAAAACTGTCCAGTAGGTTCAGAAACTCGCAACCCCTGGGGTCATCCTTTTTGTTGATATGAATGTTTAGATCTCCATTAAGAATGATTCTATCATACCTGGTAATGCAGATCGATATGAGTTCTGAAAATTCCTGTATGAAGAGTGGCGAGTACCTTGGTGGTCGATACAATGTCACACATACTACTGGCATTTCTGTTTTCAATACAATAGCAAGGTATTCAAATGATAAAGATTTTCCCAGGTCAATATCACTGCACACAAATTGAGTGGAGATGATTGCTGCTATTCCGCCTCCCCTCCCACTCTGTCTGTTTGATTGATAGAATTTAAAATTGGAAGGGCAGGTCTCAATCAGTGTTGCTACACCAGTGATGTTGTCTAGCCATGTCTCTACTAAAAACATACAATGTACACCATGTTTTACTATGAGTTCATTTATCAGAAATGATTTTTGTTTCAGCGCTCTAACGTTGAACAGTGCTAGTTTTAGCTGTACGGGTTCTGTAGTGGGGCGTGAGACAGTCTGTGGTTGAACACTGATATTGATAAGGTTCGATTTACATATGGGACGTGATAATGAGTAATTGATTAGTCTTCTGGTGATCAGAATCGGGATGACACTCAACGTGTTTCTTTGTAGCTTAGGCTGCTTCTGTATATAGTCTACAGAGCTAGATATGGTTGGTTGTCAGGCCAGTGATGCTACACATTGTATGACGTTATGTATTAGCACATTTACCCCCGATATGTTTGGATGGATGCCATCGGGTCTGTAATGGTCTTTCCTGGACCAGAGCAGATCAAAGTTATTTATATAGCAAAGTCCTATAGTAGTACAGTAGGTCTGTAGCCACTGGTGCAACCAGAACAGACGGCTAAATCGCTCAGATCCACGACCTATGGATGGAATGGGGCCAGACACAATGCATATTTTGCCCAGGCTTTCAATAGTGAGTATTAGTGATTCAAAGTCAGATTGGAGTTTAGCGGATTGTCTAGCCATTACGTCATTTGCTCCGATATGAATGATAACGGTGTGGGCGGACGGATATCTGTCGATGATTTCGGGAGTTCACTCTAGTAAGTCAGTAACTTTTAAACCGGAAAAACAATATGTAATGCCGTGTGGTATTTGCAAAAACCTGGTGATGGAATCTCCGATGAGTAGGATCTCTGGCTGTTCATGGATGCATTCCCCGTCGTAGATGGCCAGGTTT
Organism: Notolepis coatsorum; assembly: GCF_963971535.1. Classification (NCBI taxonomy): domain Eukaryota; kingdom Metazoa; phylum Chordata; class Actinopteri; order Aulopiformes; family Paralepididae; genus Notolepis; species Notolepis coatsorum. The sequence continues at coordinate 92,984,925 of NC_140169.1, read as the reverse complement.
CTATGGTGAAAAGCCGCAGGAGTAGCGTCTGCATTGCTGGCGGAGTTAGACGGTTGGTCGGGCAGCAGCGCCGTGTGGAGGGGCTCGTTCACAGCGGCATTTCTATCGATAACACTGGCCGTTTGAATGATCGTACTGGCATGGGCTGCAGAGCACCGCAGGCGAGGACATTTAAACTTTGGGGAGTCGGACCCATCGCGTGAGTCTGGGGAATTTGGCGATGCGAGAGCAAACAGGGCAGAGCGCTTTCTGCTCCGGGTTGCAGCTATATTTCCATGGTTGAGTCATGAGCTGGAGAGGGCCGCCGTCCTGGCAGCTTCGCTTGGAGCCTGGCTAGTAGCTAGGCTAGTAGCTAGCATCGGATAGTCTTTGAGCAAAGCTACAGTACTAGCAGCAGGAGACGGAAACGAGGGAGAGCCTAGGAGGCTGGGATCATTACAAAGAGGATTGAATCGGTTTGATAGTTGAGGTGAATCAACGGGATCATATAGAGGAAGGGAGAGCTTCCTTCGGCCCCTCACCACTGTCGCCCAGGAGGGACTACTGGTGCAGCCTGCGTCCGCTTGTTCCATGCTAGCCAGCCTGGACATGAGCTCCGTTTGACGCTTGAGAAGATCCATTACTAGTATCTCGATGGACTTCAGTTCCGTTTGCATTTCTGCGACATCTGACGTTGGAGCCATTTCCTCAGGGGAGTTTAGCACTGTGAGTACTGTAGCGTGTAGCTGTAGCTATGGCAACAACAAGCTCCGATAGCTTAGGTCACGTCCAGTAAAAAGTCACATAAAACCAATAAGTTTAGTTTAGTAGGAACACACAGGGTAGGCGTGGTCAAGTGGAAGTGACGTGCATGTGTCAACTTTTCACGTGCACAATATGTGCATGGAGATAAGATATCATCTCAATATGGCAGAGCGAGACGCGCAGTGGCGGCTCGCCACTAGGGGCGCTCGGGCGCCGCCCCCCCTCAGGCCCCTGGTTATATGAGAGAAGAACAAGAAATTATTTTTTTTTGTTTTTTGTTTTATAGCCCTATAAATAATATAAACATGTTTAAAATGAATAATATTTACTCATTTTAAGTATGTTTGTGTTTCCAATGCACAATATAACGTTAATATATAAAATAAAAAATACTTGTTTTCCTGAACAGGAAGTGACTCACTTTTTTTTTTTTTTTTTTATTTCTCGGCCCGGGCTAGACGCAATAGCGCTCTGAGTGCGCGTCACTGTTTGATTGCTGTATCCGTCGCAGCCAATCAGTGCGTAACGCGTTGTGCGTTGAAATATGACTTATGTTGGAATCCGGGCGCGATTTGAAGCGGTCTAGGCAGCAGCGTCAAGAATTTCTGTAGCCGCATTTCGCGGAGACGCTCTCTGATTGGCCGACGTCAGTTTTTTTTTCCGTAGCAGCATTTCGCGGAGACGATCTCTGATTGGCCGAATCCACTTTTTATGTTCCAATTCTAGCTTATTCTAGGTTGGTGGTAGAGATAGTTGTGTTGTTGTGACTGAAATGCAGCTATTTGTCTTAGAGCGTGACTGCAAGTTCTTTCGACGGTTAAGCTTAGGCACTCTTTCAAAGTTGGTTAAGGTTAGAGTTCTAGAGCATGGCGATAGAACGCCAGGTAGTTTGCAGTCTGTTCGACGCGGAAATGGACAAAGAAATCAAGTACTGTTGTGTGGTGCTAACAGCTAACAAGCTATATGGTGGATGCAGTCTGGACAGTGGACAGTGGTCTGGATATACATCATCAACAGCGGATTATACACTTTATCAAGCCCACCACGTTTCAATTAAACAAAGTGAGTTTATGCTGTTGTGTTGTGAGATGCAGCTATTTGTTGTTATCTCACACAGTACTTGTTGGCTATAAGCTATATATGGATGCAGTGTGGAGGGACATGCACAATGGACAATGGAGTGGATTTATTCAAGCCCTTCTGCCTGCTCTGCTGTCAACTTAACAACAACAACAAGGTAGATTTGCAATATCGCTCGCTCTCTTTCTCTCTCTCTCTCGCTCACTCTCTCTCTCTCTCGCTCTCTCTCTCCCTCTCTCTCTCTCTCTCTCTCTCTCCCTCTCTCTCTCCCTCGCTCTCTCTCTCTCTCTCTCTCTCCTCTCTCTCTCTCTCTCTCTCTCTCTCTCTCTCTCTCTCTCTCTCTCTCTCTCTCTCCCTCTCCCTCTCCCTCTCTCTCTCTCTCTCTCTCTCTCTCTCTCTCTCTCTCTCTCTCTCTCTCTCTCTTCTCTCTCTCTCTCTCTCTCTCTCTCTCTCTCTCTCTCTCTCTCTCTCTCTCTCTCTCTCTCTCTCTCTCTCTCTCTCTCTCTCTCTCTCTCGCTCTCTCTCTCTCTCTCTCTCTCCCTCTCTCTCTCTCTCTCTGCCTATGCGTGTGTTTGGAGACGGAGCCAGTTTGTTTCTAACGTTTCTATTTATATATTGTTTCAAGTTGTGAATTTTATATAGCGCCCCCTAGCGCCCCATCTGGAGAATAATCCAGGAGCCGCCACTTGAGACGCGATGTCGGATATGAAATATAACAGTACATCTGCAAACAGTGCCAGTGCAGTTCAATGTTCAGGGCCAGTTCAGTTATGAGGTTTCTTTTTTTCATTTCAGTTCAGTTCAATGCAGTTCAACTGCCAGTGCAGTGCAATAACTAATTAAATAGTTAAATAATACAAAATAATAATTTGTTTAAAATAAATCTGAATTTCTTAAAAATTTCTTTCAAAGATATGTACTTTAAAGGTTCATGTTTCTCCCCATCTCTGGCTGACATCACTATTGTGATACATGATGGTTAGGCCTTTGTGTTTTCCTCTAGCTTGCTAACGTTACTGGGATTAAAGCAAGCTTTAAAAAAAAAAATTAAAAAAAGAAATTCGTTTAAGCTTTCAGGAGGGGCGGGGGTCTGCCCCTTCAAGGCAATGGTAGGGGAAACACTGACATGTAAATACATAAACTGGTACTGTTGCGCTCTTGAGGTCAATAGAAAATATACGCTCCCTGAGCTCACCCCCTCTCTATAAAATGTCAACACAAGTGAAAAGGTGAATGAAATCCCATATGAATACTACTATTGCCGCCAAAACCCCAGAGAACACGCCCACCACCTAAAGTGACAGTACAACTAACAATACAACACCATGAACCATAGAGAATACTGAAACGTACATACTATATGGCTCCTACATGTCGGCCCATAATTATTCAAATTAAATAATGACACAACTGTATATTATGTATGAGACCAGCAAGAAAACATTAAAGATATGGTACAATTATGCAAATGATTCTTTTTGATTTTTCTTCTTTTTTCATTCTACATTCTATTCTAAGGCCAGAGGTTACTAGCACATAGCCCTTTAAAAATAGTGGTTTTTATCATCACTTGATCAGTCAAGTCAGGAAAGAACTGTATAATGTTCATGTGACAGTGTCAAAGTCAGTTGTCCTCATGGCTCTTCTGCTTCCTGTAGAAGGTAAACCTTGGTGATAGGCCTGTCCAGATAGCTGGTCTTGGTCTTTATCCGCACTTGATGAACAAGTCCTCTTCTGTCTGGGATAGCTTTTACAATCCTTGCTGTAAGCCATGAGTTGCCATGAGTTCGTCTGAAACTGTCCTGGCTCCAATCAGTGTGCTGATAAGATCCGGTCCCTGTAGGAGCTGTGCATTCAACTATGTTCCCTGGAATGTAGCGTCAGTCCATTACGACCCTGATCTTTCTCTTTTTCATGTGGTATATATATACCATAGCGTTCCAGATCCTCAGCTGCCACCTTCTCCGCATAGTTCAAGTTTCAAGTTTCTTTATTAGTTGTCATACTAAAATACAGAATACTTTTGCATGAAATGCTTCTTTCTGTTTAGCTCCTGAGAGTGTGCTAGATAAAATAACAAGATAGTGTAAAATAGTATAATATAAGTATAAAATAGAAAGTCAAGTACGTAAACAAATGTAAACAAAACAAAATTTTTCAATATACATATATACCATATATGTACAGTCTATACAATGCAGATACAGTACGGTGTAGAAATGGTGAGGTATAGCTTAGTTTGTGGTGCCACCTTGTGGTGGTGAGGTGCAATGAGGTGCATGAGATTGATGCCAATAAATATAAGTGCGTTAGTGTCTAAAGTGGGTAAAGTGGGTGCTACAGTGTGTTGTTTATTTAAAGTGAGTGTGTGCGTGTGGATGTGTGTGTTGTGGGTGTACTTGATGGTCTGTTATTGTTCAATGTTCATTGAGCATCCTGATGGCCTGGGGATAGAAGCTCCTTCTGAGTCTCTCTGTGCTTGCCATGAGACCCCTTGGACATGATGTCATTCATGAAAGCAGTGTAATCGGCATGAAATTAAACATCTTTATCGAACCTCCTCTTGAGGCTCAGAGTACGCCGTTCTGCCACTCTCCTGTTGTTTGGCATATTTACATCCCTTTTCCTCAAAGGTAAGCCAATATTGTAATGGCTGCTGATCAGCTTAGCAGACTTTGTGACAAAATCCATAAAGTCTTCTATTGACCACCCTGTCGGCTCATCCTGACTGCATTCAGGCAAGTCAACCTTTAGCTGCTGCTTCCACAGATCATCAAGGCTTGCAACTGAAATCCTGTTGACTGTGACATCTGGCTGTCCACAAGTAGTTTAACTACTTTCGTCTCCTCTGAGAGGTCCGTTCATGGTCCAACCCAACACAGTTTTGACTGCGTATGGTCCCTCGTCCACACTCCGTACAACTTGCCATGGCTCCAATGCCTTGGGAACATTGGTTCCAATCAACAGGTCAATCTCAGGTGTTGTGAAGGATCAGATTAAACCGAATATATATATTTATTTATGGATATATATTAAATAGTATTTGTATATCGTTTGATATCCCCTGTATATTCCGACGAGAACCTGGCGCCAGCAGCCATGCCCCTTGGTTCAAGTTCAATCGTGCCGACCAACATGTCGTGGCAAGCCCGGTTCCGCGTAGGAATACGTCTGGCGAAATACGAATGGTACTATTTGTTCACAGCGCATATATATATGGCGCAAGTAAAGTAGAACTTTCTTTTAGTCCATTAGTTCTTTACCCTCCAACCTAGTAACAGACGCGAAGCCTCACCCACGACGCACGTGTGGTGCAGTAAGGCCTACTTGGCCTCAGAATAGGCATTGAGATATCGTGTGGATTAATAGTTGAATTGTCATAGTTTGGCACTATACCGTCGAGTTGGACGTATTTCTATTAAGCTAATAATAGTCTATTATGTATGGTGCATCGTTCGGTTAGAGTTATAAAGTGAGCAGTACCCCCATCGTTCCTGACGTTATCTGGAGTCTTAACCAGGCTGGGCAGACCACGTGTGGTGCTTGCATCCGAGGAGCTCCGGGCCAGGACGAGTGGACCTGTACATTGGATTACTTTACCCGGACGATGGCGAGCCTTCCACGGCTTGGATTATCTACATGCTTTGGGTGCTTTGATTATTCCATGGATAACGGCCAACACTGCTGAGTGTTGGAACTACCCCCCGGAGAGGAGTCCAGGTGAGACGGCGCTCTACCCCGAGTGAGGTCGCCTCACGTCTCTTCATCTGTGGACCGGCAGCTACCGTCCACCAGAGGGTCCAGCTGTATTCATCTGCGGACCGAGGTTCTTGTGGGCATCGTGTTCAGGACTCTGAATTCTCCCAAGAAATCGTCGGCCAGATGGGATACCGCCAGCGGCTCTTCTAACCCCCCCCCCTACTGTCTTACAACCAGCGGGACCCCCCCCCCCTTAGTGTATCCAGCTATAATCATTTAAGTACCATCGCTATAGTTCCCTAAAGAACCAGGTTGTATATTTGCTCCCTGCGTAACCAGAGATTGGACATTCAATGTTGATTTACCTACGAATACTCATTTGCCATACAAGTGCATTTCAAATCATAAATGTCATTAAGTGAACGTTGTATATACCCTTTGCTATATAAAATATTCGATTTATACATTTGTGTGGACTTCGTTTCATCAGGTGGGAAAGTGTTCATCATATCTATATCATGTACTGGATGGCCAGAAGTTAAAGTACAAGAGGTAGTGGTTTAATAATACCATACTTATCAATACAGTCAGGGAATTGTACCCCTCAGTTACAATTGGTCCTTCGAACCGGAGGGTAACTAGTGTAATATTAATATAGTGTTATTAATATTGAAATGGCCTATGATGAACACTCCACGAAACGGTCCTCCTAACGTAGAACGCCCGCAGCGCAGACGACAGCCACCTCAGTACTTAGAGGATTACGCTGTCAGTCAACTACCTAGCCTTCGACAAACGGTAAACGCGGTAAAAGTAGAAAGTAAAATTATGTCTGACCTTAACGACCAGGTTTCCCCGACCACAGAGGCCCTAGTAGGTTCTAATGTAACTGACCAAGCTCACGGTGGGGACCAGGACGGAGCTGACATGCCTTTACCCCCCGCCAATACCGAAGAAGTAGTCCCCGACCAGCCCCGGGAGGAAGACAACCCTACAGAGAGAGAACTCTGCACGGAAGAAGAGGAGGAGAGCGCCGAGGAAATAGAGCACCAGGACTCCCCCACGAGCGGCTCACCCAGGAGCGGCTCACCTCTACAACCGTCTTCCCCCAGCGAAGCGGAGAGGATGCTACAACAGGCGTTCCTCGTCAGCCTGACAGCCTCTACCGAACGCGATCGACTTCAGGGTGAACGCGATCGACTTCAGGGCGAACGCGATCGACTCCAAGCACAGCAACGGAGCGAAGAAGAGCGCATACGCCTGGAGATGAGACGCCTTCAGACGGAAGAGAATATGGCAAGAGACCGGGCCGACGCCCAGCGCGCCGCTGCCGGTGCCCAAAGAGAAGCAGATCTCACCAAGCGCGAGGTCGAGCGCGACAAGTTACAAGCGCAGCTAATGGAGCAGCTGATCCTCAAGGCAACACCCTCTCCCTCCGCCAGGGGTTCAAGGAACTCGTCGAGACAACAGTCAAGGGCAGCGTCTCCTAACCGAGCAAGCGACCCTGAACTTGACCAACAGACCAAGCCTATACCCCCCGCAGACCCCCTTCCCAGACCGGTCCAAGCGAGACCCAGCTACAAGGAAGGAGCGGCATACACTGCGGAGAAGCTAAATAAACGACTACAGGATCTAGAGGACCTGATAGAAGAAGAAGAGGGAGAGGAGGAGAACCAAGCCCGACGACAGCACAGTACTCCACCGGACCAGGAGGTCCAGTACAGCCCAGGCTATACCCCCGCGGCGCTGCGCTACAGACCCCCGACTCTATTCACGGGTGAGCACGACGCACGACCAGCCCCGAGGAATAGCACCTGGACCAGCGGGCCATGGTACCCTGTCGGTACCAGCCCACAGAGAGGCGCAAGAGGAGACTCGCCTAGGAGGTCTCTCCCCCAACGCTCGCCGATGTATCAGCCATCCACGGCGTCATACATTGCCACGCCGTCGTTTCCAGACTTCACCTATGAGAATCGAGCACAGTACACGGAGCTCCGGATGTGCTTAGAGACAATGATGGTGGATGTCGCTGATGAACGCCACAAGTATGCAATATTACTGAAGCACCTGAAAGTACCGCGAGCGCACAATATAGCGCTAGCCTATGCCACCTCAACGACCCCATACACCGCGGCTCTAGCAGCGCTGGACCAGAGATATGGACGTATATGGGATTACGTAATCCAAGAGATAAGGCATATTGATCGCCTACCCCCAGCAACAGACAATCGCTCATTAGACGACCTGTCAATCAAAGTGCAGTCCCTGGTAGGGATGCTCGGAGCGCAACGGGAAAAGGGCATGCACAAGCTATACGCCAACTCTAACGTCGAGAGGATTTTGGAGAAGCTGCCACCCGCAAGACAAGAGCGTTTTAGGCGGCAGAGAGACCACCGGGATCCTAACGGCCCCGAACCATCCCTCCTTGATCTAGCCGACTTCCTGGCGAGAGAAGTCAGCAGCTTACGACTGGATACGTTCGGGCGGAGCACGCCAAGCTCCAGAGAGGGACCCAGGAGAATAAACGATGGAAGAAGATCGGTGACTGTCATGCACCAATCAGAGTCAGTACCGAGCAGTAAGAGCCACAGTACCCCCTCGAGAAAAGAGAAGTGGAAGATGGTGTGCCCCTACTGTGAGAAAGAACACTGGCTGTCACAATGTGACCTGTTCACAAAGATGAATGCAGAAGAAGTGAGTCAATGGATAAAGTCCAACAGGCGCTGTTACCGATGTGCGCGCAGTCACATGGCAGCCGAATGCCGCCTAAAGAAAAGGTGCAGTCGGTGTGACGGAGCCCATCTAGACATACTACACGACAGTAACAGAAGACGGCCTTCACCTGCACCATCGAGCGGCACCAAGGCAAGCGTCATGTACATTGACCCCGCCAGCAGCAGCAGCGCCCAAGTGCTCTTAAAGGTAGTCCGTGTGACATTGAGCTACCAAGATAAAGTCATGGACACTTACGCCGTCCTTGATGACGGGTCAGAGAAGACCCTTCTGCTCGCGTCCGCTGCGGCCCAGCTGGGACTGCGGGGGAGCGAGAACCAAATGACGATTCGGACAATAAGAAGAGATTTAAAGACGATAAAAGGCGAGAATGTCTCCTTCACTATCGCAGCAAGCGGGCAGCCAGAGCGACGGTATAGGATTACAAATGCTTTCACCAGCCAAGAAATAGGACTATCGCAGTACACCTACCCCATCGCCAAGCTGATGGATAAATATGTGCACCTGCGTCAACTACCTATCCCGCTCATAGACGGCGCCACCCCGACCCTGCTGATAGGCTCCGACCATGCAGAACTCATAGTCCCGATTGACCGGGTCCATACAGGACCCCGAGGCTGTCCTGCAGCAGTCGAGACCCGCCTAGGGTGGACACTACAAGGCCCCCTCGCTAAATCTCTCAACCGAACAGCAGCCACTAGCTGCCTCCACTCCAGAACGACAGAAGAAGACACCACTCTCCTGCAGCATGTCGAGAGGCTATGGACACTAGAGACAATACCCTTTAAGAACGAAAAGAAAGACATTCGTTCTAAAGAAGACATTTACGCCATCAACCTACTCGAGCAAGGGACAAAGAGAGTCACAGTCGGCGGAGTGATGAGATACGCAACTCCACTCCTGAGGCGAGAGGGAATGCCCACCTTTCACGCAAAGAAAGACGCCACGGAGCGCTATCTATTGAACACAGAGCGGCGCCTAGCCAAAGACCCCGCTCAAGAGAGTGTGTACCGCGCTGAGATTGAGAAGCTAATCACAGCGGGACACGTGACAAAGATTGACATTAAAGAGGCCGATCAGACGACCGAATCATGGTACGTGCCGCATCACAAGGTCCACCACAACGGCAAGGATCGCATTGTGTTTAACTGCAGCTACCAGATCGGATCCCAAAATCTGAATAAAGAGCTCTTGCCCGGCCCCACACTCGGCCCCTCCCTACTGGGCGTGCTACTGCGCTTTCGCCAGGACAAGGTGGCTATCAGCGGGGATATCAAAGGGATGTTCCTGCAGGTGAGACTAGTGGAGGAGGACAAGCCCCTGCTGCGGTTCCTATGGAGAGAGAGGATCGGAGATGAGAACCCAGCCATCTACCAGTGGGAAGTACTCCCCTTCGGAACCACATGCAGCCCGTGCTGTGCTACATTTGCACTACAGAAACACATTGCAGAGGACCCAACAGCAGATGAAGAGGTCCGACACAGTGTGAAGAACAGTTTCTACGTGGACAACTGTTTACAAAGCGTTTCGACTCAAGAAGAAGCCGAGGCTCTCCTAATCAAGCTACGCGCCTCCCTGATCAAAGGCGGCTTTGATCTCAGGCAGTGGGCCAGCAGTGACCCGCACGTATTGCGCAGCCTCTCCCCCGCGGACAAGGCTGCCAGCAGCGAGACCTGGATGGCGACCATCCCAGGAGAAGCCCAAGAAATGACACTAGGACTAGTCTGGCGCTTCAAAACAGACTCGCTCCACTATAGACACAAACCCCTGACTCCAGAGCAGGGAAGGTCGACGGCGACACCGACCACCAGACGGAGTGTGTACAGAACACTCGCCAGACAATATGACCCGTTGGGATGTATTCTACCTTACACCACCAGGGCAAAGATGATTGTACGAGCACTATGGGACAAGGACCAGGGCTGGGACGACCCAATACCCGCACACCTTGCCTCAACATGGAGAGAGTGGGAGACGGAACTCCGCTCACTCCCAGGCGTCAATATACGCCGCAGCTACTTCCCATCCACAGTGAGGCCAGAGACATGCAAGATTGATCTACACGTCTTCAGCGACGCCTCCGAAGTAGCCTATGGATCGGTGGCCTACTTGCGTGCCCAAGAGAAGGGAGGAGAGATACACACCGCTTTCATCCTGGCTCGCTCAAGAATAGCCCCACGAAAGCAACAATCTATCCCGCGTCTAGAGCTCTGCGCAGCCCTAGCAGGAGCGCATCTAGCCACGTTAATCCAACGTGAACTCACCATTCCGGTGCACAGAACAATCTTGTGGTCAGATTCCACAACAGTACTCACATGGATCAAGTCTGATTCATGCAGATACAAAGTCTTCGTGGGAGTCAGAGTCACCGAGATTCAAGAGTTAACAGAAGCAGCGAGCTGGCGGTATGTGGACACCAAACACAACCCAGCTGACGTCATCACCCGGCTAATGTCCCTGGATGACCTCACCCGTCGCAACATCTACAGTGACGGACCAGAATTCCTCAAGCTCCCGGAAGAAGAGTGGCCTACGCCCACCCCACGGGAAGCAAGTAAAGAGGAGGCTGAGAACAAGAAACCTATGTTCTGTGGACTGAGCACAGTCTCCTCCACAGACCCCAACATAGATGACTGCATTACCCTACAGAGTGCGCAGCTAAAGACATTCCTGTGGCACCACCCAGAGATTCAGTCCACCACTGACATTTCAGCAGCTGACTACGAAGAAGCAGAACTTCTTCTACTACAACGAGCCCAGAGAGACTCGTTCCCCGATGAGCTAGACTGTCTACAGGGAGGAAAGCCCGTCCCATCAGACAGCAGACTGCTCCACCTGGCACCCGAGAGTGACGCCCATAATCTCATCAGAGTGGGTGGTCGCCTGCGGAGAGCCCCCGATCTACCGGATGACATTAAGTACCCGATAGTCTTGAACAGCCGACACAAGGTCACAGAGCTGATCATAAAGAAATACGACGAGGATTTACACCACGCAGGAGCAGAGAGAGTCTTCGCGGAGATCAGACGTCGCTATTGGATACTTCAAGGAAGAGAAGCGGTGCGACGCTTCCAGCGAACCTGTCTAGACTGCCGAAAGTGGCGCGCGCAGCCCAGCATACCACGGATGGCTGACCTACCCCCCTGTCGCCTCCGACTCGGCGACAAGCCATTCCACTCCACAGGTATGGACTGTTTTGGCCCGTTGTATATAAAGAGAGGAAGAGGAACCGAGAAGCGGTGGGGTATTGTATTCAAATGCATGACCACCAGAGCGATCCATATCGAACTCCTTCCGACCATGAGCACAGACTCATTCCTTATGGCCTTCCGAAGATTCACATCACGGAAAGGAAAACCGTCTACATTGTTGTCTGATCACGGGACAAACTTCAAAGGCGGAGAAAGAGAGCTGAGAGAGAGCTTCCAAGCTATGGGCCCAGAACTTAAGACCCACCTCGCTCCATCCCAGATTGACTTCCAGTTTAATCCCCCGAACGCACCCCACTTCGGTGGAACCTGGGAAAGAGAAGTACGTTCTATAAAGACAGCCCTGTACGCCGTGCTTGGGGCCCAGACTGTGGCGGAGGAAGTCCTAATGACAGTCCTCACGGAGATCGAGGGAGTATTGAACTCCAAGCCCCTCGGCTACGTCTCCAGTGATGTAGCAGATGTCGACCCAGTCACCCCCAACACACTCTTAATGGGGCGGCTGGACCCCGCGCTACCCCAGACAATGTACAGGCCTGAAGAAGCGAACGGCCGAAGAATGTGGAGGTACAGTCAGGTACTAGCTGACAAGTTTTGGAGCAGCTTCCTACTCCACTACCTACCGTCTCTACAGACCCGCCAGAAGTGGGTAAAAGAGAGAGACAATTTGACAGAAGGAACAGTCGTCATGATTATCGACCAGTCACTACCCAGAGCTATGTGGCCGGCTGGCCGCGTAAGCAAAGTGATCACCGGTGCCGATGGCAAGGTCCGAGCAGCTGAAGTGCTCGTCCAAGGGCGAACTTACACACGACCCGTGGCGAGGCTAATAGAACTGCCCCGACTCCCAGACACTATCGATGATGACCATGACCCCATGACTTTGTGAGTTGACTGACCCTTACAGCGGACCTTGAGTGGTAGACAGTGCGGTTAATCTGTCTCTGCTTAGCTAATTAGGTGGGACTAATTAGGGGGCGGCTGTTGTGAAGGATCAGATTAAACCGAATATATATATTTATTTATGGATATATATTAAATAGTATTTGTATATCGTTTGATATCCCCTGTATATTCCTTGTACAATATGCACTGAATATCCCTTTAGTCTACTAAACAGCCCATAATAGTTTCATTCTACCATTGGACGAGAACCTGGCGCCAGCAGCCATGCCCCTTGGTTCAAGTTCAATCGTGCCGACCAACATGTCGTGGCAAGCCCGGTTCCGCGTAGGAATACGTCTGGCGAAATACGAATGGTACTATTTGTTCACAGCGCATATATATATGGCGCAAGTAAAGTAGAACTTTCTTTTAGTCCATTAGTTCTTTACCCTCCAACCTAGTAACAGACGCGAAGCCTCACCCACGACGCACGTGTGGTGCAGTAAGGCCTACTTGGCCTCAGAATAGGCATTGAGATATCGTGTGGATTAATAGTTGAATTGTCATAGTTTGGCACTATACCGTCGAGTTGGGCGTATTTCTATTAAGCTAATAATAGTCTATTATGTATGGTGCATCGTTCGGTTAGAGTTATAAAGTGAGCAGTACCCCCATCGTTCCTGACGTTATCTGGAGTCTTAACCAGGCTGGGCAGACCACGTGTGGTGCTTGCATCCGAGGAGCTCCGGGCCAGGACGAGTGGACCTGTACATTGGATTACTTTACCCGGACGACGGCGAGCCTTCCACGGCTTGGATTATCTACATGCTTTGGGTGCTTTGATTATTCCATGGATAACGGCCAACACTGCTGAGTGTTGGAACTACCCCCCGGAGAGGAGTCCAGGTGAGACGGCGCTCTACCCCGAGTGAGGTCGCCTCACGTCTCTTCATCTGTGGACCGGCAGCTACCGTCCACCAGAGGGTCCAGCTGTATTCATCTGCGGACCGAGGTTCTGTGGGCATCGTGTTCAGGACTCTGAATTCTCCCAAGAAATCGTCGGCCAGATGGGATACCGCCAGCGGCTCTTCTAACCCCCCCCCCTACTGTCTTACAACCAGCGGGACCCCCCCCCCCCCTTAGTGTATCCAGCTATAATCATTTAAGTACCATCGCTATAGTTCCCTAAAGAACCAGGTTGTATATTTGCTCCCTGCGTAACCAGAGATTGGACATTCAATGTTGATTTACCTACGAATACTCATTTGCCATACAAGTGCATTTCAAATCATAAATGTCATTAAGTGAACGTTGTATATACCCTTTGCTATATAAAATATTCGATTTATACATTTGTGTGGACTTCGTTTCATCAGGTGGGAAAGTGTTCATCATATCTATATCATGTACTGGATGGCCAGAAGTTAAAGTACAAGAGGTAGTGGTTTAATAATACCATACTTATCAATACAGTCAGGGAATTGTACCCCTCAGTTACATCAGGTATACAAAAATCTTTCAGGTGTGGCCATCTTTGAAGGTCTTTCTGTCGAGGAATGTTGCCTCTGTGAACTGGCATGCTTTTCTGTGTGTATATGTCAGGCAGACACACCATGTTCCTTTAACACATTGGCTGCCAGACCCGAGATTTCTCGGGTTTTGGTTGTTTTTTCTTTTATAAATTTGTTTTATTCATTACAGGTCCACGGACCTCGGTGTTACCATAGGAAATCATTCTGAAATCCCAAAAGTGCAATACCGGCCACATCCTGCTAGGTGGCAGTATCGCCCACCCTTTTAAAACTTATTTCACACTCTGTGTTACATCGTATATGGTCCGGGCGCAGTTTTTAGACCAAGCCAAGTGAATCGCTTCATCTGATCACTTCCAAACGCGTTCAGCACACTTGAGGCATATCCTGTGCCACTTCGTGTCAGGGACCCGATCGACATCAATACTGGAAATCGCCATCAGACAATTGGAATATTCTTTTTGGGATACCTCCTAGTAAAGGTAAGGAAGGACTATATATGACATCAATTCCACCTTGATCCTACAATGTTTTCATATCGATCCGGCCAATCAACGTATGTAGTATTCAAAACGAATGCCGTTACTGGCGATCAAAGCATCAAAAAACCTACCTATTATATACCTTTGAATTGGAAATAGTAGCGTGTACAGGCGAGCAACGCCAACACTATTAGCAGAATTCACGTATTGCTCCATAACACAGTTACCAGGAATTAGCCAGGATCACTCTGAAACTATACAATATTCACCACGGTATAACACGCGAACGCATGAAAAAAAAAAATGCACATGTTGATTAGTTGATTCAGTTCAGAGTTCAGTTCAGTTCAGAGTTTTTATTTAATAATAATAATAATAATAATTAATTTAATTTATATAGCGCTTCTCAATAACCCGAAGTCGCTGACAGTAGTCGGGAGCAGGGGTACAAACAAAGAGACGAAAGCAAAGAAACAAAACAAAACAACAAAGAAACAAAAACAAAGGAACATGAGACCATGGGGGGAACGGGGGAGACAGCCTGATGGCACAAAAAAAAAAAAAAAGACTAGAGACATATCGATCAGGTTGGAGGGGAGGGGGGGGTTTAGGGGTGGGGGGGGTTGAAGGCAAGGGAGAACAGGTGGGTTTTGAGGCGAGCTTTGAAGGTGGAGAGTGTAGGGGAGTCTCTGATGGACTGGGGGAGGGAGTTCCAGAGTCGGGGTGCAGTGCGAGAGAAGGCCCGATCTCCGAAGTTTTTAAGCTTGGATGTCGGGACAGTGAGGGAGGCAGTGGAGGAGGACCGGAGGGAACGGGTTGGGCGGTAGGGGAGAAGGAGATCAGTCAGGTAGGGGGGGGCCAGGCTGTGGAGGGCTTTGAAGGTGAGGAGTAGTGTTTTAAAGTTAATGCGGTGTTTGATCGGGAGCCAGTGGAGGGAGTGGAGGACAGGAGTGATGTGTTCGCGGGACCGGGTGTTAGTGAGGAGGCGGGCGGCTGAATTTTGGACCATTTGCAGTTTATGGAGGGAGCGGGAGGTGATACCAGTGAGGAGGGAGTTGCAGTAGTCCAGGCGGGAGGAGATGAAGGCGTGAATGAGGGATTCAGCAGCGGGGGGGGAGAGGCAGTGACGGATTTTTGCGATGTTGCGGAGGTGAAAGTAGGATGTTTTCACGATGGAGCGGACGTGGGGGTCAAATGAGAGGGTGGGGTCAAGGAGGACACCAAGGTTGCGGACTAGGGGGGAGGGGGTGATGGTGGAGTCGTTAATGGTGAGTGTGATGGGTCCGGATCTGGTGAGGGTGGTTTTGGTGCCAATGATGAGGAGTTCAGTCTTGTCACTGTTCAGTTTGAGGAAGTTGTGGGTCATCCAAGTTTGGAGTTCGGTGATGCATGATTCGATGTGACTGAGGGGTGGGCTGTGGGGGGATTGTGTACTGATGTATATTTGGGTGTCGTCAGCGTAACAGTGGAAGTTGAGGTGGTATTTGCGGATGATGTGACCAAGGGGGAGAATGTAGCAGATGAAGAGCAGGGGGCCAAGGACTGAGCCTTGGGGGACCCCCTGTGTGACTGGGGAGGGGGAGGAGGTGTGGCCAGAGAGGGAGATGAACTGGTGTCTGTCAGTGAGGTAGGAGGAGAACCAGTCAACACCCAGTTGGTGCAGCCTTTGGAGGAGGATGGAGTGACACACTGTGTCAAAGGCTGCACTGAGATCGAGTAGGATCAGGATGTTGAGGGCACCGGAGTCAGCGGAGATGAGGAGGTCGTTGATGACCTTTACCAGTGCAGTTTCGGTGCTGTGAGCGGGACGGAAGCCAGACTGAAGGGGTTCATATAGGGTGTTGGACTGGAGATGGGAGTGGAGTTGGGAGGCAGCAATACGTTCCAGTGTTTTTGAGAAAAAAGGAAGATTGGATATGGGGCGGTAGTTGGAGAGGCTGGATGGGTCAAGAGTGGGTTTTTTGAGGACAGGGGTGACAGCGGCGAGTTTGTAGGGGGAGGGGACGTGGCCTAGGGATAGTGACTGGTTGAAAAGGGCGGTGAGGTGGGGGATGAGAGCAGGGAGGCAGGCTTTGGTGAGAGTAGTGGGTAGGGGGTCAAGGGAGCAGGTAGTGGTCTTGGAGGTAGTCATGAGGTCCATGATGAAGGAGGAGTCAACTGGGGCGAAGGCAGTAAAAGGGGTGGGAGGGATGGAGTCAGGTGGGGGAAAAATGTTGGTGGGGGGGGGCGAGGGTGGGGGAATTGGCGATGCGGGCAGTCAGTGAGCTGTTGATTAAAGATACTTTATTATTGAAGAAGAGGAGAAACGAGTTGCAGAGGTCAGGGGAGGAGAGTGAGTTATTGTCCGGGGGTTGTAAGAGTTTCTTGACAGTGGAGAAGAGGGTCCGGGGGTTGCGGTTGCTGCTGTTGATGATGGTGGAGTAGTGGGCAGATTTGGCAGCTTGGAGTGCATCACGGTAGGAGGAGACGTGCTGTTTGTGGAGGTCGGCGTGGATGGTGAGGAGTGTACCAGGGGGAGGAGGTGGTGAATGAGACAGTGATGGTTTTCAGGGGTGCCAGTGAGTCGAGGGAGTCAGAGAGAGTAGAGTTGAGGAGGAGGGCATAGTCGTCGGGGTTAGAGGGGGCGGAGTCAGGGGGAAAGGCAGAGGATATGGATTGAGACAGTGTGAGAGGGTCGATGGATTTTATGTTACGGAAAGAGATGGTGCGTTTGATGGAGTGGTGGGGTGGGGGAAGGGGAGCAGAGAAAAGGATGCAGTAGTGGTCAGAGAGTGGGAATGGGATGGGGTGAGGATTGGATATGGGTAGGGAGGCAGAGCAAACAAGGTCAAGTGTGTGGCCTTTGTTGTGGGTGGGGAAGTTGATGTGCTGGGTGAGGCTAAAACAGTCAAGGAGGGAGAGGAAGTCAGGAGTGAGGTTTGAGTTTGGTTGGTCAACATGGATGTTGAGGTCACCGGTAAGTAGGAGGCGGGTGGAGAGAGTGGAGGCTATGGTCAGGAGATCAGAAAGTTCAGTTAAAAAAGAGGGATGAGGCTTTGGAGGGCGGTAGAGGAGTAGTGCAGTGATAGAGTTGGGGAGGGAGAGGGCAAGGTATTCGAAGGATAGCATGGGAGGGAGGTTTAGGTGCAGTTCAGTGATGGATAGGGAGAGTTTGTGAAAAACGGCAAGACCCCCCCCTCGGCCAGAGAGGCGGGGCTTGGCGATGAAGCTGTAATTTGGGGGGGTAGCTTGGTTGAGGGAGTAGAAGTCCAAGGGCTGTTGCCAGGTTTCAGTGAGGAGGAGTAGGTCCAGGTTGTTGTCCAGTAGTAGTTCATAGATCAGAGGTGATTTGTTAGAGAGAGAACGGGTGTTGAGGAGAGCAAGGGAGATGGATGGGGGAGCAGGGAGGAAGGAGCGAAGGTTATCGAGGTTAGCGGTGCGGCGGGTGGGGGTGGCAGGGGGGCGAGAGGTAGTCCAGGAAGAGGGGATGTATGAGCCGTCAGGGAGGTGGAGAGACCGGTTTCGATTTAGGCGGGGGCCTCTGTGGATGTTGCGACGGCGACAGTGAATGCCAGCTTTTCTGGCAGCAGTGGCAGTGGCAGCGGGGAGGCGGTAGTTGTTGTTGAGCGAGTGAAGATCAGCAGGAGTATATGAGAGGCGGCAGGGGGGTGGGGGGGGGCAGTGAAAAATGGGGGGAGGGGGGGTTGTGAGAATCCAAGGGGAAAACGGTAGGAGAAGCAGGAGTCCAAGTTGGGTGTAGAATAGGAGCAGGAGTGGGTTAAAAGTTGGTAGTAGCTGGAGGGCGGAGAGTTGGAGTAGAATGTTGAGTGGATCACTCCGGGGCTGCAGCTGGACAATGGGAGCACTCCAGAGTTTTGCCACATGGAATCAATACAATCAGAGTTTCTTCATTACATGAACTGAACTGAACTGGATAGTTGATGTCAAATGAGCCATAGTATTGTATCCATAGCTCTAATATAGAATATATATTCAGTTTGTTTAGTTAAGTGCCCCCATTAAGGGACTGTTTCCTGTTTACTAGTAGCATCTGATTTGCTGAGTGAGCCATTAAGAGCCTGCCCTGTTTAAAAGCAGAGGTCCACACTGTGTTGAAGTCACTCTGTACTGGGCTCTGTTAAGGAAGGACAGGACACTCTCACTGAGAAACATTGCTTTATACTGAAAACTAGGGTAAGCCATTTTAAGTTTATTAGTGAATCTTAAAAGTGAGGAACCAGCTGACTTGATTAAAGGGGCGTGTTTAAAACGGCCATTTTGTTTAGTTAAGTGCCCCCATTAAGGGCCAGGTGTTAAGACAGCACTAATTAGTGATAGTGATTTAAAGGCTTGCTGGTGTAGCGTCAGCGAAGCGTCGAGAAACGAAGAGGGACAAAGAGGAGGAGTTATCCTGGAGTTCACCGCCGAGGGATCCACCGATCCACCCAGTGCTAAGTACACCATAATCCTATATTTCCCTCCCACACTGCTATTTCTCTACTTCCTCCCTGCCACTCTCGACAATACAATGTGTCTCATACCTATATCCACAATCTGCTCCTCCAGAACTGACTCTACCCATCCACGACAGTTTGCTAGTAACCCGGCTAATCTCTCCTACCCTCCTACAGCCACTAATACACCTGTCACAGTACGGGGAGGCTTATGGAATTGTCAATCAGCAGTCAAGAAAGCTGACTTCATTACTGCCTACGCCCATAGTCTAAATCTGCAGCTCCTGGCTCTAACTGAGACCTGGATAACCCCCAATAACTCATCAACACCTGCAGCATTATCTACAAACTATAACTTCACTCACACACCTCGACCTTCCAGACGGGGTGGAGGCACTGCCCTCATGACATCTCCTTCATGGGCTACAAACGTAACACCACTCCCAGAACTGTCACTCTCCTCTCTCGAATATCATGCAGTATCTGTCTCTAATCCTTTCAATCTCACCATTGTTACACTCTACCGCCCTCCAGGTCCGCTCGATCACTTCACAGATGAGCTGGACATGCTTCTTAGCTCCTTACCGGAAGATGGTACCCCTCTCCTTCTACTGGGCGACTTCAACCTGCCTGACTCATCTCAGTCAGTCATAGTAGTCTCCCTCCTACAATCGTTTGACCTGACTCCCACTGCCATGCCTCCCACCCACAAAGCAGGCAACTCCTTGGATCTCATATTTTCCCGTAACTCCAGCATCATTAACACCACGGTAACTCCCCTACATGTATCTGACCATTCCTTCATATCCTTCTCACTAACTCTCATGCTTAACCGAAAGGTCTTCACCCCAACTCAAACAGTCTCACTCAGACGCAACCTGCCCTCCCTATCCCCCTCCACCCTCTCCTCTGACATACTATCCGCTCTACCTTTGAGTGACACCTTCTCTGCTCTCTCCACAGAGATGGCAACCTCCACCCTCCTTTCAGCCCTGGCAACCTCCTTCGACAAGCTCTGTCCCCTCGTTGAGAAACCTGCCCGCCGTTCCCCACCCAGTCCATGGCTGACAGATCCAGTGAGAGAACAAAGACAGGTCCTGAGAGCAGCTGAAAGGAAGTATAGAAAGTCACGCCTCACTGCTGACATCGACACATATCACAACCTCTTGTTAACATTCTCCAAAACCATCACTAATGCCAAAGCTTCTTTCTTCCACCATAGGATCGAGGCCTCTGCCAAGAATCTTCGCAAACTGCATGCTACCATGTCCTCCCTCCTCACTCCCCCCCCACCCCCCCCTCCCTCATCTTTCTCTGCCGAAGACTTTGCGATCTTCTTTGAGGAAAAAGTGGAGAACATCCGCAGCTCCTTCTCCCAACCCCCACCCATTCCAAATGCTGAATCGAGAACCTCATCCTTCACTCTGTCATCTTTCTCTCCCATTACAGAAGCAGAGACCCTGACACTGGTAACGTCAAACCGTCCGACTACTTGCCAGCTGGACCAGCTACCCTCCCCACTCCTCCAGACCATAGCACCAGACATCCTCCCATTCCTAACTGCAACCATCAACTCCTCACTCAACTCGGGGGTGGTCCCCACCTCCCTAAAACAAGCCAGAGTCACGCCGCTCATAAAAAAACCAACCCTGAACCCTACTGTCATAGGCAACTACCGTCCTGTCTCTCTTCTCTCCTTCCTTTCTAAAACACTTGAACGTGCTGTATCCAACCAACTTACTACTTATCTCTTACAGAATGACCTCCTAGACCCTAATCAGTCAGGCTTCAGGACTGGTCACTCCACAGAGACAGCCCTCATTGCGGTCACAGAGGCACTTCACTTAGCAAAAGCGAAAGGCCTCTCCTCTGTCCTGATTCTCCTAGATCTATCTGCAGCCTTCGACACAGTCAACCACCAGATCCTCCTTGCGGCCCTCGCAGGAATGGGAGTGGCTGGCTCTGCGCTGACATGGCTGTCATCATACCTCAATGACCGCTCCTACCAAGTGTCATGGAGAGGGACCCTGTCGGCCACCCGCCCCCTGCGGACGGGTGTCCCCCAGGGCTCGGTTTTAGGACCCCTTCTCTTCTCCCTCTACACTAAATCACTGGGTAACATTATCACGTCTCATGGCTTCTCCTACCATTGTTATGCCGACGATACTCAACTCTTCCTCTCCTTCCCTCCCTCAGATATCCACGTCTCTGTGCGGATCTCGGCCTGTCTGTCCGACATCTCAGCCTGGATGACGTCCAACCACCTCAAACTGAACCTAAGCAAAACAGAATTGCTCCACCTGCCGGCCAAATCCTCCCCCCTAACCGACCTTTCAATCACAGTCGAGAATGCAGCTGTGACTGCGTCCCCGACCGCCAAGAACCTTGGTGTTGTCCTCGACGACCAGTTGAACTTCTCTGCTCACATCGCAGCGACGACCAGAACCTGCCGATTCCTCCTGAGCAACGTCAGAAGGATACGCCCCTTCCTGACAAAAGAAGCCACCCAACTCCTCGTCCAATCAACAGTCATCTCCCGCCTCGACTACTGCAATGCACTGCTCGCTGGCCTCCCGGCCACTGCCACTAAGCCTCTTCAACTCATTCAGAACGCAGCGGCCCGCCTGATCTCAAACCTACCGAAGTCGGCCCATGTCACCCCACTTCTTAGGGACCTGCACTGGCTCCCCATTGCTGCACGAATCCGCTTCAAGGCCCTCGACCTAGCATACCGTGCGGCAAAGGGAACCGCTCCCGCCTACCTCCGGTCAATGGTCTCTAACTACACACCCTCAAGACCCCTACGCTCTGCATCTTCTGGCCGCCTCAGACCTACTCCTATCCAAGCTCCGGGAGGGTCATCAAAGAGAAGTCGCCTATTCTCAGTCCTTGCCCCACAATGGTGGAATGAACTACCCACCCCAGTTAGGACAGCCGAATCACGTCCAATCTTTCGCCGTCGACTAAAGACGCACTTCTTCAACCATTATCTGAATTAAAAAAAAAAAAAAAAAAAAAAAAAAAAAATCTAACCCTAACTAACCGTACTGTCATGCACTTGTCCTAATAAACTAACCTACACTGTAGCACTCAACACTTTGATGAACATTGTTGCTCAGCTGATAGAGTTGTGCCCTTCCTGATGGCTTGTCGTACAGAACTTGTAAGTCGCTTTGGATAAAAGCGTCAGCTAAATGACTAAATGTAAATGTAAATGTATATATAGCCCTGCAAACACTGCAACGCACAGTGAAAATCCCTATACTTTACAGCGCTGGCCGACTAAGTACAAAGATGGGAAAACAGCATGGCAGTCAATGTGTTAAGAAGCCAATCTTCTCACTATGCACTTTCTTTTCCAATTGAAGGCACAGATTTGTGTTCACCTCCACAAAACAAACAAAACCTTGTACCAGATGAGTTTCTCTCCTTATGATAATAATAATAATAATAATAATAATAATAATAATAATAATAATAATAATAATAATAATAATAATAATAATAATAATAATAATAATAAATTGTATTTGTATAGCATTTTTCGTTCACTAGGATCCCAAAGTGCTACAGGGTTAAAACAGTTAAAAAAAATTATAATTATTCATAAAAAAATGTATACAGAATAGAAATAAAATAAAAATAGAAAATAGTTAAAAACATAGTATAAACAGAAAATTAAAGACAACAGCACAAGAAAAAAATTATATTAAAAAAAAAAAAAAGAAAAAAAGAGCTAACAATCAAAGGCCTTTTGAAACAGGTTTTCAGGCCTGCTTTTTTTTTCACTTTTGTTCCAGGTTCAACGTTCCTTTCCATTGTTGCAATGGTGGTAGCATAGCTACTTCCCTTTGCCCTTGTACAAGGTTGACATTTGGATTTCCTCATATCCTTAGGTGCTGCCTCTGATGGTGTAGCAATTTTCTGTGCATTACCAAAATGCTTGTGTAGCAAAGCCTTAGCTTGTACATATCCTTGGTCATGAGCCATAGCTGACAGCTTCTGACAAGCTCCCTAGGCTGCCCCCTGGTGTACTGTCCAAGGAAGTATAAGCAGTCCTTAGGATTGTCAGTCTTCTCTTCAATGCTGTGCTCAAATATCTTATGAAGGTATGATATTGCAAAGGGTCACCATCAAAACCCACAATGTTTGTTTCTCCAAAACAGTGATTATTTATTATTAGTGCCATGAGCATTGCTGCTTGATTGCTGTGCTGCAGTGTGATTGCTTTGGTGCTGAATCTGTGGCTGTGCTTGAGTGCTCTGTAATGCATTTTGACCCTTGACCCCTGCGTGTCTTGACAATTTGGGTTGATGTTGTAGATTGTGAGCTGTATTTCCCACTTTAGGTATCGTGCCCAGAGCATGTGGACCGAGCTGGCCATCTGTAGAGATGTTCTTAGTGTTTGAACATTCCTTTGTCCCCTTAAAAAATACGAGTTCATGCCATTGGAATTGACAGACATATAACTTGAAATGCGAGATCCTCCAGAGCCTCTTAGCACATTGGACCTCATGCAGCAACATTCTCGTAAGTTTCCTCGTAACCTCGTAGGACGTTCGTAAGAGAAAACCTATGATAGTTACCCCTGGAGTCATCAACGCGTGGAGAGGTTCTCTTAAGTTGCCAAAATGATCGCAGCTCTGAACTCCTTGAATGAAGTACGTCACTCATTCTTAAACTGGAAGTGTGTTCTCGTACACCTGAATTTCATACAGACACGCCCTGCCAGCTCCTTATAGGCAATGGACCATGTGCAAAATGAGAGCGAGAGGCTCAACATTGCATCTGTGCTGTGCTGACCACCGTATTCAACATGTAGCACGGAAGTGATTTGCGACACACACATTTAGAATCTTTATTTATGTCCACATAAAGACAATGTTTAAAGGACACAAATATTATCAGTGCACTTGTACATTGTGGGATTATTCTGATACAATCGTGCCCAAATTGACAATGGCAACCAAAGTTACAGACTCACACGGATGATGAACCTGACAATCAACACACAGCTCATGGATACAGATAGCACACACACACACACACAAGTACTGTATACGTGCGTAATGAATCGTTCCAGCAACAGTAGGCTTCCATTATTCGAATGACTTGTTTTATTGGGAGATGCGCTGCCCTATAGTAGTAAGTCATACTGTAGAACATGTACAGTACACATCTTAGCGTGACATCTTATTTAGTGTCAATATGGAACAACTGCGCATTTGGCTCTCCACCTCCTGCCCGTCTGTGGGTTGGTGAGTGTGGTCATGAACCAGGGGACAGCGCATATCCGAAATCTCCTAATAAAACATTCCAACAACAAAAAGTTATTTTATATATATATAGAATAATATAAGCCTACTGTTGCTGGAACGATTCATTACGCACGTATACAGTATGTGTGTGCACCCCCATCCACCAGCGCTGCCCCCCGTCCACCAGTGGTGCCCCTCACCCTGACCGCCCACCAGTGCTGCCTTGTCAGCCCGACTGTCCACCAGCGTTGGCCCTCAGCCTGACCGTCCACCAGCCGTGCCACGCGTGCACCCAGTGCCCGTGGCAACACGGTCCAGGCAATGCTGGACAGCCAGGAGAGGGTCGCCAACAGCCAGGAGAGGACCGCTGTGGTGATGGAAGTGCTTGCGGCCACCCTGGCCTAAATAAAACGCACAATTCCCTGACACCCTTGTTTTTTCACCACACATTACTGAAGTGATGTGTTTAGTTCTTGAGAGAAATTGTAAACTGTATCCAAATCGAGAAAGTCAAATTAATGTTTTAACCCCTTATGCTGAGGGCACATTTTGCATAAAACGCCTGACGATTGCATACCCAAAGTAATTTGCGATTTATTACTTGAACCACTTATAGCACATGAGTGGTCTCTTTTGAAAGGAAGCATTCTGAACTTTCTTCCACAACAGGAGAAGAATCACTCTGAGTGGTAATGTAATAGAGTTGGAGGTTTGAACACACTGAAATAAAAATAAAAGTGACTCATGTTTTGTTTACTTGTTGCCAGATGCCTGTTTTTGAGTTCCAGCTGAGAGGCTGGAAAACATAACGGTTCCGTAGCCAGAAGTCTTATCTACAGTACATTTGCAAGTTTCATTACTCCGTTCTGAGCTGTGAAAGAGACCATTAGTACTACTAATTACTGTCATTTCCTCCTCTCTCTCTCTCTCTCTCTCTCTCTCTCTCTCTCTCTCTCTCTCTCTCTCTCTCTCTCTCTCTCTCTCTCTCTCTCTCTCTCTCTCTCTCTCAGCTCCGTCCTGCCCCGACACGTCCCAGCCAGGGTGAGAATGATGAGACATTGTTTGCAATAAGCAGTTAAACCGTATGACAGCTGTATTGTTACACAGGCAACATGACACACACACACACACACACACACACACACACACACACACACACACACACACACACACACACACACACACACACACACACACACATTGTAAAGTGTTTGTTCCTAGATGAGATATCTATCGTTTTTACATCTCCACCAAGGGCTTGGTCGGCTACTGTATTTTAAGGCAGTTGTTTTACAACCTATGGTTCCCCAGCAGGGGGCCAGGTGGAATGAAGGCAAGTATCACTATAAAGTTACACTATAAAAACGACCTGGATAGTTGATGATAATAAATATTCCACTTCATTAGCAAAAATATTGTAGAATTGTTAAGTCTGCTATAAGCTGTTCTCCCTCTTTTTACATACATTTACTACAGGCTACTCTTTTTGACATGGATTAGGCTAATTAGCTTTAACAATCCTGATTCCTGAGCCTATTTTATTCAAAAGGAAGATATTGATTTAAATATGTATTTAGGCCTATATATAAAACATTTATTATAATCATATCTCCTGTGCTGGCACAAGCACTACCATAGCATGGAGTGGAGAGATAACACACAATACATATAATAACTCATGGAGATATACTAAAAAACTATTTATAATTTTTGGCCGGTAAAACATATTTTTTTTCTTTTTCTAAAGCTAAAAAGTTAATATTGTTCCCTGTTTTTTTTAGCTACAGGCATGGATACATTGTATGTAATGATAAACAATGTCATAGTAACGGGCGGGTGTTATATTATTTCAAGATAATAAAGTAGCTATAATCAATAAGTCAATAGATAAAAAGCAGTAATGGCATGTAGGTAACTCACAATACTCATGCACAGTAGGCATCCACACTACACAGCATTTATAGACATAAATAAACTTCATGGCTCATCTGGGTATTCAGTAGATGGTGTCAAAGAGGCAACTACCCATGTGACCTGAGGACACTAGTAAAACATTTAGAAATATAAAATGTTTCTGGTCAATTCATTGTTTAGATTAATCGACTAATTGATAAAATAATCGACAGATTACAAACGATAACAAAATAATCGTTAGTTGCAGCCCTAGACCCGAAAGAGAGATGCAAGTAAGACAACTCAGATGGGCCATTAAGTTAGCAATTAATTAATGGTAATTCATTGTTATTAGTGTCTAGGTCTAGTACAATCACAATCTAATAGGGTCTATTACTGTCGGACCACAAGGCATACTGGGTATGCAGGCCCCATGGGGGCATTTAGCCTCATACTGGGTATGCTGGCCCCATGGGGGCATTTCGGCTCATACTGGGTATGCTGGTCCCATGGGGGCATTTAGGCTCATACTGGGTATGCTGGCCCATGGGGACATTTAGTCTCTCCCTGCCTCAGCTGCCTAGTGGGCAGGACAGCCCTGAACACCACTTCATAAAGGCATTTTAACTTGTTGGAATACCACTTCATAAAGGCATTTTAACTTGTTGAACACCACTTCATAAAGGCATTTTAACTTGTTGAACACCACTTCATAAAGGCATTTTAACTTGTTGAACACCACTTCATAAAGGCATTTTAACTTGTTGGAATACCACTTCATAAAGGCATTTTAACTTGTTGGAATACCACTTCATAAAGGCATTTTAACTTGTTGGAACACCACTTCATAAAGGCATTTTAACTTGTTGGACACCACTTCATAAAGGCATTTTAACTTGTTGAACACCACTTCATGAAGGCATTTTAACAGGGCGGCTACGTGGTGCAGTGGGCAAGGCGCTCACCACGAATACTGGAGACTGGGCTCGAACAGGTTCACCTCCCTGTTCGAGCCCAGCGCTCCACATTGCTTTCAGTTTAGCTGGTCGTCCGCACTAATACACATTGGCAGTATTAGGGGGAGGGAAACTGATGGGTGGGGATCGGGCGTTGTGGACAGCGACTCCTACAGGTCGGTTGGTGCGCCTGCGCAGTAGAATCAGGAAGCGACGGGGGCGGGGCCCCTCCAAAGCCCAGACCCGTGGCGCTGAAAGATCGGGCCGCGCATGTGGAAAGATGCGACTGCTGTTACCTCGAGTATCGGAGGGGACTCGTGCTATGTATGACTTAGTCCACATTGCAGCCGGCTTGTGGGAGGCATGAAACAGCGGTCAAAGACAGGGGAGGGTTGAATTGGATGATACGAAAATTGGGATGGGAGAAAAATAGAAAATGGGAGAAAAAGTGGATAAAAAAAATAAAGGCATTTTAACTTGTTGAACACCACTTCATCATAAAGGCATTTTAACCTGTTGAACACCACTTCATCATAAAGGCATTTTAACTTGTTGAACACCACTTCATCATAAAGGCATTTTAACTTGTTGAACACCACTTCTTCATAAAGGCATTTTAACTTGTTGAACACCACTTCATCATAAAGGCATTTTAACTTGTTGAACACCACTTCTTCATAAAGGCATTTTAACTTGTTGAACACCACTTCTTCATAAAGGCATTTTAACTTGTTGAACACCACTTTATCATAAAGGCATTTTAACTTATTGAACACCACTTCTTCATAAAGGGATTTTAACTTGTTGAACACCACTTCATAAAGGCATTTTAACTTGTTGGACACCACTTCATCATAAAGGCATTTTAACGTGTTGGAACACCACTTCATAAAGGCATTTTAACTTGTTGAACACCACTTCATCATAAAGGCATTTTAACTTGTTGAACACCACTTATTCATAAAGGCATTTTAACTTGTTGGAACACCACTTCATCATAAAGGCATTTTAACTTGTTGGACACCACTTCATAAAGGCATTTTAACTTGTTGGAACACCACTTCATCATAAAGGCATTTTAACTTGTTGGAACACCACTTCATAAAGGCATTTTAACTTGTTGGACACCACTTCATCATAAAGGCATTTTAACTTGTTGGACACCACTTCATCATAAAGGCATTTTAACTTGTTGAACACCACTTCATCATAAAGGCATTTTAACTTGTTGAACACCACTTCATAAAGGCATTTTAACTTGTTGAACACCACTTCATCATAAAGGCATTTTAACTTGTTGAACACCACTTCATAAAGGCATTTAACTTGTTGAACACCACTTCATCATAAAGGCATTTTAACTTGTTGAACACCACTTCATAAAGGCATTTTAACTTGTTGGAACACCACTTCATCATAAAGGCATTTTAACTTGTTGAACACCACTTCTTCATAAAGATATTTTAACTTGTTGGACACCACTTCACCATAAAGGCATTTTAACTTGTTGAACACCACTTCATAAA
Organism: Notolepis coatsorum; assembly: GCF_963971535.1. Taxonomy (NCBI): domain Eukaryota; kingdom Metazoa; phylum Chordata; class Actinopteri; order Aulopiformes; family Paralepididae; genus Notolepis; species Notolepis coatsorum. The sequence continues at coordinate 92,956,495 of NC_140169.1, read as the reverse complement.
GGCATTTTAACTTGTTGAACACCACTTCATCATAAACGTATTTTAACTTCTTGGACACCACTTCACCATAAAGGTATTTTAACTTGTTTAACACCACTTCACCATAAAGGCATTTTAACTTGTTGGAACACCACTTCATAAAGGCATTTTAACTTGTTGAGCACCACTTCATAAAGGCATTTTAACTTGTTGGAACACCACTTCATAAAGGCATTTTAACTTGTTGAACACCACTTCATAAAGGCATTTTAACTTGTTGAACACCACTTCATCATAAAGGCATTTTAACTTGTTGAACACCACTTCTTCATAAAGGCATTTTTACTTGTTGGACACCACTTCATCATAAAGGCATTTTAACTTGTTGTACACCACTTATTCATAAAGGCATTTTAACTTGTTGAACACCACTTCATCATAAAGGCATTTTAACTTGTTGAACACCACTTCACCATAAAGGCATTTTAACTTGTTGGAACACCACTTCATAAAGGCATTTTAACTTGTTGGAACACCACTTCATAAAGGCATTTTAACTTGTTGGAACACCACTTCATAAAGGCATTTTAACTTGTTGAGCACCACTTCATAAAGGCATTTTAACTTGTTGGAACACCACTTCATAAAGGCATTTTAACTTGTTGAACACCACTTCATAAAGGCATTTTAACTTGTTGAACACCACTTCATCATAAAGGCATTTTAACTTGTTGAACACCACTTCTTCATAAAGGCATTTTTACTTGTTGGACACCACTTCATCATAAAGGCATTTTAACTTGTTGTACACCACTTATTCATAAAGGCATTTTAACTTGTTGAACACCACTTCATCATAAAGGCATTTTAACTTGTTGAACACCACTTCTTCATAAAGGCATTTTAACTTGTTGAACACCACTTCATCATAAAGGCATTTTAACTTGTTGAACACCACTTCATAAAGGCATTTTAACTTGTTGAACACCACTTCATAAAGGCATTTTAACTTGTTGAACACCACTTCATCATAAAGGCATTTTAACTTGTTGAACACCACTTCTTCATAAAGGCATTTTAACTTGTTGAACACCACTTCATCATAAAGGCATTTTAACTTGTTGAACACCACTTCATAAAGGCATTTTAACTTGTTGAACACCACTTCATAAAGGCATTTTAACTTGTACCCTACTGGCGCTGCTCTGATGGCTGCCTTTCTGATCGCTCCGACGAGACTGTGCTTTATTTTGTTAATTTTTATAGTATTAGGAGTTTTATTTGCACCAACTGTTGGTGCATTATATGTGTATGACCGTCAGTCAATCATTGACATTGGATTAAGAAAAACTTACCGTTTGGATTGCTCTCTGGATCGGATCGCTGAACAGCAGAAATGGCCCGCCGAGATCCTTTGTTATGCCGGCCATGGACAAGACCACCAGAAGCCGCCGCGAAGACGAGGAAAGAGAGCCGGGGTCCGGAACAGACTGAGGTCCAAACGACACAGAACCACATTGCCCAGCATATTGTTGGCCAATGTGCAATCGATAGGGAACAAATTGGACGACATCAGAGCAAGGATCCAATTCCAGAGGGACATTCGGGATTGTAACGTCCTCTGTTTCACAGAAACTTGGCTGAGTCCAGATGTCCCGAATCATGCAATAGAACCGGCAGACCATTTCTTCGTTCTCCGCAAAGACCGGACGGCATTAGAGTCACTAAAGACGAGAGGAGGCGGCATTGCCTTCATGATAAACAAGGAGTGGTGCGATTTAGGCAACACAAAGGAAATGTCTAACCACTGCTCCCCAGACCTGGAGTTTATCACGATAAAATGTCGACCCTTCTTCCTCCCAAGAGAGTTAACGTCCATCATCCTCATCGGAGTGTACATTCCACCACACGCGAACACTGGGGTCGCACTTTCAAAACTTCACGACGAGGTAAACAAACTCCAGGCAGCTAATGTTGACGCTGCCATTTTGGTCTTGGGGGATTTCAACAGCGCGCGTCTTAAAACGGTGCTGCCGAATTTCTATCAGCATGTGACCTGTCCCACCAGAGGCGAGAACATATTAGACCATGTATACTCGCAATTTAAGAATGGGTACAAGTCACAGGCTCTTAGTCCATTCGGTAAAAGCGATCACGCCGCCATTTTTCTTTTGCCTAAGTACAAACAGAGTCTCAAGCGAACGCCGGTGGTCTCGCGAGAGGTTAAGCGTTGGGCCGTGACGTCAGTGGAGTCACTCCAAGCAGTGCTGGGAAGCACAGAATGGAGTGTATTCCGTGATAACACAGCCAATATTAACGAATACACCGAAACGGTGATTGACTATGTCTGTACTCAGGTAGAAGTAATAATCCCCACCACCAAAATTAATATCTACCCAAATCAAAAGCCCTGGGTAGACAAATCCGTCCGTGAGGCTCTGAAAGTGCGCACATCAGCATACAACACCGGGCTGGTGACAGGCAACATGGAAGAACACAAGATGGCAAGATACAACGTCAGGAGAGCAGTAATAGAGGCAAAACGGCGTTACAGGGATAAAGTTGAACTTCAGTTTGAACAGGCTGACTCTAGAGGCATGTGGCAGGGCCTCAGAACAATGACAGACTACAAAGGAACCCCCCTCAAACTGAACAGTGACATCTCCTTAGCAAATGATCTCAACTCCTTCTATGCGAGGTTTGAGGCTGTGAACAACAACACCAGCCTACAAACCACGGCAATGGGGGGGGGGGGGTCTGCTGATGGAGACTCAGTGTTCAGGGTAACAGAGCATGAGGTGAGACGGATCTTTAAAAAAGTGGATATCAGGAAGGCAGCAGGACCGGACGGCATCCCCGGCCGCGTCCTAAAAGTCTGTGCCGACCAACTGGCCCCGGTATTCACTGACATCTTCAACCTGTCCTTGGAACAGGCCGTCATCCCCACCTGTCTGAAGAAGTCCACCATCATCCCTGTACCCAAAAAATCTACGCCCGCTTGCCTCAACGACTACCGCCCTGTAGCCCTCACCTCCATAGCCATGAAGTGCTTTGAGAAGCTAGTGAAGGGCTACATCTGTTCCTCCCTCCCCATCAACCTGGACCCTCTGCAATTTGCATATCGCCCCAACAGGTCCACGGAGGACGCCATAGCCCATGTGCTGCACACAGCAGCATCACATCTGGACAAGAGGCAGGGGAACTATGTGAGAATGCTGTTCATCGACTACAGCTCAGCATTCAATACCATAGTCCCCTCCAAACTCATAGCCAAGCTCAGGGACCTGGGCTTGAACTATGACCTGTGCCAGTGGGTCCTGGACTTCCTGACGGGCAGACCCCAGGTGGTAAGAGCCGGCAACTGCACCTCCTCATCCATCACGCTCAACATAGGGGCCCCCCAGGGCTGTGTTCTGAGCCCCCTCCTCTACTCCCTGTACACACATGACTGCGTAGCACAGCGGAACAACAACACCATCATCAAATTTGCTGATGACACAGTAGTGGTGGGCCTGATCTCTGCCAACGACGAAAGGGCCTACCTGGAAGAGGTAGAGAACCTGTCACAGTGGTGTCAGGAGAACTGCCTCTCCCTGAACGTCAGCAAAACAAAAGAGATGATTGTGGACTTCAGGAGGTCGGGGGTCAAGGACTACAGCCCCCTCAGCATCGACGGGGCACCAGTTGAGAGAGTGAACAGTTTCAAGTACCTCGGAGCCCACATATCCGAGGACTTGACATGGACCACACACATTGACAGTGTTGTGAAGAAGGCACGACAACGCCTCTACTTCCTCAGGCGCCTAAGGAAGTTCCAAGTCAGTCAGAAGATCCTTAGGAACTTCTACTCATGTACAATAGAGAGCATCCTGACCGGCAACATCACCTCCTGGTTTGGGAATAGCACTGCACAAGACCGTAGCAGACTACAAAGAGTGACACGTTCAGCCGAACGCACAATTAGAGGGGGGCTTCCCACCCTCCAGAACATTTACAACAAGCGGTGCAAGGGGAAGGCTAAGAGAATTATTAAGGACTCGAGCCACCCGAACAACTGCCTCTTTGAACTGCTGCCGTCAGGCAAGCGATACCGGAGTCTTATGGCGAGCACAGAAAGACTCAGAAGGAGCTTCTATCCCCAGGCCATCAGGCTGCTAAACGAACAATAATCGCTAAACGAACAATAATCACTATGCAACAACCATCAAATGCACACAGCACACACACCCACACGCACACACTCACTCAAACAAACAACACACTGCAGCACCCACTCTCCACACTTTAGATCACACAAACACACTTACACTTTATATTTATTGATAAAGGATTTGCACTACAACTCGTACACCTACTGTGAATTGTACCTAAACTGCACCTCGTCCATTTATGCCTTGCACTATATAGTATTGTATATTAGTACACTGCACAGTATTGTATATTGTATGGTAACTACGTCTACGAACATTGTACATATGTCTAAACTGAACACTGTGACCTCTTTTTTTACTTCTAATTTTTACTATGTCTTTATTTCATACTTATCTTGTCATGCACAGTCTCTGGAGCGCAACAGTAAGAAGCATTTTGTACAAAAGTATTCTGTACTTCTGTATGACAACTATTAAAGAAACTTGAAACTTGAAACTTGTTGGAACACCACTTCTTCATAAAGGCATTTTAACTTGTTGAACACCACTTCATAAAGGCATTTTAACTTGTTGAACACCACTTCATCATAAAGGCATTTTAACTTGTTGAACACCACTTCATAAAGGCATTTTAACTTGTTGAACACCACTTCATCATAAAGGCATTTTAACTTGTTGGACACCACTTCTTCATAAAGGCATTTTAACTTGTTGAACACCACTTCATAAAGGCATTTTAACTTGTTGAACACCACTTCATCATAAAGACATTTTAACTTGTTGAACACCACTTCATAAAGGCATTTTAACTAGTTGGAACACCACTTCATAAAGGCATTTTAACTTGTTGAACACCACTTCATCATAAAGGCATTTTAACTTGTTGAACACCACTTCATCATAAAGGCATTTTAACTTGTTGGAACACCACTTCATAAAGGCATTTTAACTTGTTGAACACCACTTCATAAAGGCATTTTAACTTGTTGAACACCACTTCATCATAAAGGCATTTTAACTTGTTGAACACCACTTCATCATTTACATTTACATTTACATTTAGTCATTTAGCTGACGCTTTTATCCAAAGCGACTTACAAGTTCTGTACGACAAGCCATCAGGAAGGGCACAACTCTATCAGCTGAGTAACAATGTTCATCAAAGTGTTGAGTGCTACAGTGTAGGTTAGTTTATTAGGACAAGTGCATGACAGTATGGTTAGTTAGGGTTAGATATATATATATTTTTTTAATTCAGATAATGGTTGAAGAAGTGCGTCCCCCCCCCCACAGTAAACTAGCCCAGTTCAAAAGGTAGGCGATACTGCCACCTATCGGGATTCGATCATCATTTCAATTCCAATTCACTCAGAGGTACCAGGATCACACAACAAGGTCCGGCTGACAGTTTAGTATAATAATAATAAAAAATATATACTCGTTTTTGGCGGCCAAAGCATGGGCGCTGATTACAAAATTATAACCATTGTGTTAGAAAACACTGGCTAACCCTACATGGCAGGTGACCTGGGGACGAGCTTAACAAAGAAAAATGGAGGAGAAAAGAGAAAAGGAGAAAAGGGCTGCTGCATATTGTCAAGAAGTTGAATTGGTGCTAAATAGGTAGAATGTTTTTCTCTAAATTAAAGTAGAAAGACCCAGATAAAATAGTACTCTGGTAAAAGTACAATTCAATATCTGACTTAAGCGAAAGTACAGAAGTATTTGATATTGAGTGTATTTCAGTATCAAAAGTACATGCCGTTTGTGTACTCCAGTGCTTGGGAGCATTTCGTCGAATCATTGGGCCTCATTCACCAATAACCCTTATATTAAAGGTGAATACCACTCATTTTAAGAATGTCCTTCCTTCCTGTGCTCCAGGATAGTTCAATTAAGCATTACATCACGCGCAGGAGTGGGTTATGAGAATTAGACCATGCCTAGGGGTGGTCATTAGATGTCTTAACCAGTTCGAAACAAGGCGGACATTAATACATTTTTTTTTTTTTTTTCTTTTTTTAGCATTTTTACAGCTTTTCTTGGTCACGCAGGACCGACAGAGGAGAGGGCGAGCGGGAGGAGAGGTGGGGAGGACATGCGACAAATAACGTCGGGTGCTGGGATCGAACCCGGGTCGGCCGCGTAGGTGCGCGAGGCACTATGGTATGCGCCACAAGGGCGCCCCATTAATAACATTTTCAATCAATCAATCAATTCAATAACCCACGCTCACTTACAACAGCGCACCTCCGCGTGAGCGTGTGTTATTGGTTTGATTGATTGATTGTGCACTCCCCCCCCCTTCCTCTGCATTGGCGCTGCACTGTCGGCTGTCTCGTGTGAGGGATCACCCCCCCCCCCCCTACAGCCCTGTAACAACCCCAACCCACTCCCCCCTCCTTCCGTAAATGGCGCTGCCTATGACGGCTGCCAGTCTGTTTGCGGTGGTGAATATGCATATGTTTGTCTCAAGGCTCTGTACCATTATTACTATCTAAAATGTAATAATTGTGGAATATTACTGAAATGAGCTGTATGTGTATGATCCAAGCGTCCTATGATCCTCATAGGAGCATAACAGAAAAAAGCATTCCATGTGAAGGTATTCTGTATCTTTGCATGTCAACTAATAAAGAAACTTGAAACTTGAACTTGAAACTTGTATTAACAGTGAAATGCATGTCCTTTTGACGAATGGCATCTAACAACAGACTCCCCGCGATTTATATTTTGTTCCACAATTACTCATGACCCACCAATTACATAATCCAACATTGTGTAAGAAACTAACACATTCGCCGTGACAGAATCGTTTTTGAATGAGTCGTTATGACGCTTTCAACACATCCATTCGTAAAGATTATTGTCCCCCATCTTGGTTTTTCCTATGAAAAAGTCGAACTGGCGGAGTGATTGTAATTCGGTTGTGGGCGGGTTCTGGGATCACGAGCGTGGGTTATAAGAAATAACCACGTCTGGGCGGCTACGTGGTGCAGTGGGCAAGGCGCTCACCACAAATACTGGAGACGCTGGGTTCGCCTGTTCGAGCCCAGCGCTCCACATTGCTTTCAGTTTAGCTGGTCGTCCGTACTAATACACATTGGCAGTATTAGGGGGTGGGAAACTGATGGGTGGGGATCGGGCATTGTGGACAGCAACTCCTACTGGTCGGTTGGTGCGCCTGCGCAGTAGAATCAGGAAGCGATGGGGGCGGCGCCCCTCCAAAGCGCAGACCCCTGACGCTGAAAGATCGTGCCGCGCAGGTGAAAAAATGCGACTGCTGTTACCTCGAGTATCGGAGGGGACTCGTGCTATGTATGACTTAGTCCACATTGCAGCCGGCTTGTGGGAGGCAAGAAACAGCGTTCGAGACAGGGGAGGGTTGAATTGGATGATACGAAATTGGGATGGGAGAAAAATTGAAAATTGGAGAAAAAGTGGATAAAAAAAAAAGAAATAACCACATCTAACTTGACTGTTTCAGCCAATCAGAATCGAGAAATTTGCATGCCATTGTATAATCAGTATTTGTAAACAGGTGTAATGGTTCTCAATCGGTCAGAGACAGAAGAGTGACTCGGAACAGCTGGAGAAGAGAAACACTTTACTATGGGCTTCCTGTCTCTATAATTAAGTGCATTCATAGCAGCTTCATCCGTTAGATAACGGCCCCTGGCTTCCAACGCCAAAAATAACAAACTCACATAACAAACGCACAATGAATTCAAAATCAACGATACATTAAGACAATAAAAGGCCTATTTGCAGGAATTATCAGCCCTTTTGGTGAAACTGGGTTCTTTGGCCTCGCCATCTGTTGCTGGTATGGTTGGACTGTCTGTTTTGAGTTGAACCGAATGTGTACAGGATGGTCTCTTGAATGTTGCCATATTTGAGTTAATCTGTGTTGTCACTGCTTCACATCGGCCACATCATACTGTGACTATTATACTGTGATTATTATACTGTGACTATATGATAACTTGATTTATGCAGTTGATTTGCACACACTACACCTATGCTGTGTGTAGTGTCTAGAGCTATGTATCATTGTTCCTGCTGCCACTGAGAGCTAGTTTATTGTTGTCTATGCTGCTATCTATATGCTATTTCTATTGCTATTTTTCTACTTCATTGATGCCAAAGCTACAAGGCAGAGGAGCCAAGACACAATAATTTCACTCCTTTATGCTGTAAAATACAGTATGGATGACAGTATGGAAACATATTATGGCTTCATCAATCCAGAGACCCATTCATTGTCTATGGAGCAGTGCCAGATTTGACATCCCAGTTTGGGGAGCTCAGAGGGTTCTCTCTCTAGCTTTAATTTAGTTTATTTTATTTTATTTTGACAATCAATAAAAAATGCACATCCAACAGTCATGCAACAGTCATGCATTATACAAAGTTTCAAAAACGTATTTCCATTGTGGACCTCAAGATGGCAGGCCTAACACAGCTTGAATCATAAAATACATACTAAAAGATATTAACACAATGGCGCCCGACCACGGAGATCTCCGTGTTTCGATTCCACCCGTTGTGGACAGAAGCACGGATATATCCGTGGCAAGTTGTTTTTGCTTTTATTCCATTTTAATAACCTATTCAAGGTCGCCGAGATGCACTGCAGATGTACCCTACTCTTTGAATTCGAGAAAGTGCAATATCGGCCAGATCCTCTTAGGCGCGCTATCGCGATAATGCAGTGTGCCCTGTGGCTGAACGGAGCAGTCTTTTCTTTGACTTTCAATGGAGTTTTCAGTTAGCAGGCTTCTGGATGTGCAGCATGTAGCTTGGATTACCTTTTGGATTGCGGATTTCACTATGCAATAAGGGGATTTATCATCAGCCAATGGACATATCGATCTACCAGATGGCGATTGATAACGGGGAAATGTTCGGGGGGATCCAACCGGCTCATGGTAAGATCTTTTTCACGTAAATTACAGCCCGATCGAGCCTTGTTATGATACGATACGATCGGCCTATGTGGCTACTTAGACGAACACGGTTATTGGTAATCAATAATAAGAAACTATGTCCCCCGCCCCCCCCCCCCCCCTTGCATGCATACATGCTTGAGGATCGTGCCGATCATATGCAGTTTGAGTTTTAACTGTAGCATCTGTATAACGGAAATGCCATTGGATATAACGTTAGTATCTATTAGCTCTTTATCTCGCCTTCCAGGAAATATACTAGACCAAATGCCGTATAACGCTTATATTCACGGCGCTATAAAATGAGAACGTATATTGATGATTCTTTTTTTCTTTAATCCATTTTGAAGGGACGGTTTATGGTCCCAATTGACAATGAGAATGGACAGATAGCAATACTATAAAGTATAGATTTAGCTCTACAAACAGCCCCACGTCTGTTTACATTTGCCGGTCCTCTAGAGATTTATTAGACGCATCCCAATGGCCCCGAATGTGTTAAAAGAGTCCTTCATTCCAACAGCCATCAGACTATACAATGCATCACTGTGCCTCACTGCATCACTGAGCACAGAGTGACAGTTACCATCGTCCTGGACTCTTACTTGTGAAACAGCACTGTGCAATATTACACCTACTGTAGACTTCAGTATATTTTTACTGTATATTTTATTCCATTTTTATTCTATTTTATTCTATTCTTATCTTAGGCAATTTGATTTGTTTTGTTATTCTTATTCGTGACCTGTTCTGTCTAAATGTTTTATGTTGAGCGATTTGCAGTGTCAAATTACCCTCGGGATAATAAGATAAGATAAGATAAGATATTCCTTTATTGATCCCCTTGGGGAAATTCAATAAAAGTATTTCTATTCTATTCTACATTATATATGATATAAAATTAGCTCACAGATCACATCAGCTCAAATGAAGAGAGGAGTGGTTTACTCTGCCATGTTACACAACACCCCCCTCTTTACCTTCAGCTTGGTCTTTTAGGACAGAGTGGTGCTGGAAATACTAACTCAACTGTTCTGGGGCACAGGAAGAACATATGTGAATTCTTCAAATGGGTGGTATTCCCCTTTAACCCTAAACTTAAAGGGATATTTCACTTCAGTAAAATTCAGCAGTCTTCTATGTAAAGTCATCTACAAGTACCCTAGCGACCACTGCTGTCGACACCACCATTCCTCCCGGGTGTCGGGCTCCTCATTCCTCTCCACAAACTATACATCAGTATTATTCTCTGTAATATTTATTTCTGCGTCAAAAGGGTTTTTGGATCTAATGTTGCCATTTTTAAATGATCAGTAATGGAACTATTTTTCACTTGAGGTGTTGAACTGTCAAACTTCTCACAGAATCCTTTCCTCCAGCAAGGCAGCACGTAACCATGGTAACCACTCCACACAAGGCAAAGATACACGGCACACTCAAACCTACAACAAATTGACCAGATCTGCTTTTATATTTCAAAGGGAATACATCTGTAAACACACATCAAATGCCAAAACAAGCACGTACCTTTGATTAATTAATTGTTTGTTTTATTGAAGTTTGTTTACACTATACAATATTTAGACTAGATCCCCAAAATGAATGGAAGTGAATGAAGAGCCTGAGTGACAACAGGGACAGCAGTGGTCGCCAGCTTACTTGTAGAAGCACTTGGAGGTAAGACTGCTGAAAAGTTCTACTAAAGTGAAAGATCCCATTGACTTAGCACCATTGTATATCACAGAGTCTCTGCTGTTTTACACCCCATCAAGAACACTTAGGTCCACTGAAGCAAGTCTTTTAATTGTCCCTAAAGTGTCCCACAGACAAATAGCAGAATCAGCCTTCTTTTATTACACACTGAAACTGTGGAACACTCAGTGGACCTTTTTAAACAGCATCTGAAAACACATATTTTTATCTTAGCTTTTAACTGTACTTAGTATATTCCTTTTGTTTTAATAATTTGATTTAACTCTTTTTTCTACTTATTTTATTGCTTGTGTTTACTGAGTCATGCATTTTATTATTAATTTGTACATTACATTTTCAATCAATCAATCAATTCAATAACCCACGCTCACTTACAACAGCGCACCTCCGCATTCTGGGCTGCTTTCTATTGCATGAAGGGTGCTTTATAATTAAAGTTTATTATTATTATTATTATTATTATTATTATTATTATTATTATTATTATTATTATTATTATTATTATTATTATTATTATTATTATTATTATTAACCTCAGTGGAGACCAAGGGGCCCTCATTCATCAACGTGGACGTAGAACTTGACCTACTTCCACACGTAAGCACGGAATGTAGAACTAGCGTACGCACAGGGAAGTCGGCATTCATCACACGTGCGTACGCAGGCTCTATGGTCCTCCGTGTTGATGAATACCACTTTGTTCTACCGTCAATGCTCGTGCATGATTATCCATATATGGTCATGAAAATGAGGAAACACCCCCCATGGGATGTGAAATAATGGACGGACCCGAGCGGAACCCTGAGAAACTCCACGAAGATTGTTCACTGCTGTCGAACCAAGAAGACACTATCGCGTATTGTGGGATAAATAAAAGGCGGACTCGTAAACGGTGATGTCAGATATCAACGGCTCCCTAAGACCATTGCTGCAATTCTGCCTGGACAGCTCAAAATACTAATAAAGACCGTTCGTTGACCACTGTTTGGCGTTGGTTGTGTGTCATTATAACCGTGCTGTAATATGAATGCCTTTATTAGTTGTGTTCGATTGGCTATATGATTTTTAGATGCATCTATTTTGTTGTCGGCTAATAAAGACCGCGCTGGAATATGACTGCCTTTTCCCGTGTTGTTTGATTAATACCCCAGGGATTAAAGTTCTCCTCAATTTTATTCCAAATCGCGATGGATCTCCCGTCAATTTTCTACCTGCTGCATATGATTTCTAGAGGCATACTACAATCTATTTTGATGTCAGTATTGGGTAGCCTATATAAACAATATAATACGAGAGCATATACAAGAACAATGAATCTCACTGCATGTATGATAGCCTGCCTTTCAATACATGAACTTGAATTCCATCATGTTTGTGTGCGGGACTCACAAGGCTGTTGTCACAATGGGTGGTACCGGTGTACAGTAATAATAACAGTCCACACAATATCACGATCCATGCCATAGCCTATGTTCTATTAGGACATGATCTGTGATGACAAATGTTCTAGAATGTTTGATTAAGATATCATACTCTGACAGCATGCCTATGAGCAACAAAAACGCGAACTTGAATCCCATCATATACATAGTCTGTCCACTATAGTGTCATTGCAATGCGTTTTCTATTCTTTCTTATACAGTAAAAAGGGGGAAGAACACTATATTCATATGACTTGTATTCTGCTTACAGCTTCGAAGTTCCACTTGTTTCGTTTAACGTAAAGCCTTTTAAATATAATCAAAACGTTCCCGTGTTTCTGCGGTCTGCGCAGAATAATAACGAGTTGAGCTTTATGATTTATGATGAATTGAAAATGGGGGACCCTGATGTAAACAAGACGAAAGTTGGTCTGCATCCCCAATTAACAATTGTATGTACTGAGCTGTACTGTACTGTACCCATTCTGCAATCTGTTAATAAACTTTTCAATCAATCAATCAATCAAGCTACGCGGAGCGCAGTCAGTCAGTAGCCTACACCCCGTATATTCCGATAACGCTATATAAACCATGCTGCATTCATTCTGAGAGAAAGATCTATTATTCCAAATGCTATTTATAGGGTTTTGACCATAATTACACTACTGTTCCTATTTTACAATGAACTATAATGAACTACGGTTCGTACAGAACGTGCCAGTGTTATTATGCACAGAAGCTCATTTCCTTGTTGTAATAATATATTCTACCACTGGGCGCTAGGTACGCCAGGTCTGAACTGTGCGTAGATGTAAGCATGAAGTCAAGTTCAAGTTGAAATTGATGAATCCCACTCTTTGCTTAGAAATGATCGTACGCACAGGGTAAGCACAGATCTGTGCGTAGAACACGTTGATGAATGAGGGCCGGGCGTATCTAGACCAAGCACTGTACTGGGGCACAGGGGGTACTTAGGGACGCCAAACGCGCATTTTTGTTTGCCGGTTTTGGGCGTTTTTTGGGAGCAAATTGGCGGATTTTGTATTTTTTTTTAATTTTTTTTTTTAATTTATTTCGGTTTTAGGGTTAGGGTTAGTTTAGAGATGCATCCGTCTGTATGGAGAATGGGAGGGGTTTGTCTGATGTTAAGGCCTTGAGAACATCACCCACTGCCTTTGGAGCAAGGATGTCTTTGACCAGAGCCTCTGCCTTTGTTCTTCCTAAAGTCATTTTCTTCACTATTTTGGAATCATGTAGAATCTTTTGATTGAGCTTGTTTTTTTTTAAAGAAAATATTTGTCATTTAGATGCCTTTATTTCATATTTGATGCAGACGGTAGGCTATATATAGCAAATTTTGTTATTAATCTTATTAAACTGTAGATGCTTCACCTTCTCAGCCACCACATCATTAAGCCGGTAACCATCAATCTTGGTATCCAAGCTGATAAAATCACTGCATTAATAGAAGTCTTTTCAGCCATCTTTTCCTGAGCATTATTAGCAGTGAAGTGTTAATAATTCAATAATCCATAGGATTAGTAGATGAATAGCCAGTTCTTTATTTGTTTTAATTTGATGTGTACATGCTGATACAAGTAATATTCATACTTGTGTGGTGTACGCATTTTGGTTACTCACCCAATATGTGTGTGTCTGGTGAACCCACAACATTATTGGGATTTTAAAACAATAAAGCCATAACCATTTATGTAAAAATACTAGGGATGCTCGATATTGGCTTTTTTACCGATACCGATATACCGATATATGCAGGGTTTCCCCCCCCCCCCCCCCCCCAAAAACGGAATAATTTCAGGTAATTAACACTTTGATTGCCGGGGTTAAATTCACAATTTACCATCCCTCGCCAGCCCTATTTAACATGGAGAAGTTCCCCTTCTTTGCAGGGCTATAACTTTTTAAATTGTATTGCTAAATTGACATTACCATGGCCCATTCAATGTCCTATATCTATTGTTCAGGGTGTAGCAACGTTATACTTTTTCATTCACATATTCATACTAAAATACGGTCTAAAGTATAAGTATGTTTTTATCGTTTTCTGCAGCTTTCTCCAGAACTTGATTTATAGCCCTAAATGCATTATATTGATGATCAAATACAGTTTGGTAGGAATCTGTGCGAGAAAAAAAATGTCAACTGGACGTGGTTCTAGAAGTTACTACGTATGATCTGATGTTGACCGGATGGGGGGGGGGGTCGTTTATAATTCCGTGGGCAACGTTAGATGATTCATCTAGTGTGGGTGATATGATCATCGGAGCAGTTAGTATCGAAACTCACCGTAGCTTCCTCGCGCCGTTGGGAGATGAGCGTGGAACAAAACATTTTCTATTATGGGATGTCGAAATATCCGATCCATTTCCAGGTTGTATAATAGTATATACGTCAAAATCATGTTGTTTACCGAGTTATTGGTAACCGATCGCCATCCATTGTGTCAAGATGGAGTCCTGCTAATGATAGCGAGTGCCCGGACGAAATATGGGTGAGCACCACTTCATCCGCATCACTTCCTGTTTGGGCGAGCGGCCGATCGGCCACCAGATGGCGCTCTTGAACCATTGGAGAATTGACAGGGGCTCACCAGTACATATAATGTCTCCGGGGGAGAAATATGATTTCGATCACAGATTTTAGAAATATTGATATCAAAGACGCTGGACAGCGTCATCGGCAGAATAAGCATGGCGGGAATGACGTGTTAAAGCGTCAACGGCGATTAAAGTGTTAACATTACATATCTCTTGTTGTGGAATTAACACAACATTATGCATACTTTTTTTTTTTTTTTTTACTTCATTTTTTAGCGTTTATCGCTTTTCTGGTCAAGCATGACCGACAGATGCAGGGTGAAACGGGAGGGAGAACAGGGGAAGACATTCGGCAAATGACGGCGGGTCCGGGAATCGAACTCGGAGTCAACCAGATCCGTGACGCAGCACGGTATTCCCCGACGCTTTCGCGTCGAGGTACATGGTGAGCTACTGGAGCTCCCCCATTATGCATACTTTTGACAATAAATAAAATCAGAATTTGTTCTTACTTGCTTGCCTGGGTAAATAAAGGTTATAGAAATGTAAAAAAAACAAATGATATTTTCCGATATCACATTTTAATGCCGATATCGGCCGATAATATCGGTAGGCCAATAATATCGGACATCCCTAAAAAATACTTAATACTTAACATATGTTAACTGTTATCTCAAACCAATATAGACAGCATAAACAGTATGGTTAATATTAGCCATTTATCTCAGCTAGATTACATTTATAAATACAAGTGCTATTTGTTTTGTGTTATAACATTTTTAAAACAGTATGAATGAAACAAGGTGGGGGCAGACAGTGAAGGTACACAGTGAACCTTTTTGCTTCATATTTACCATGTTTACTTGTTTTCACCTACAATTTCCACACGTTCGGGTCCAGTGCACCCAATGAAAACGTGTTATTTTATATGCTCTTCACAGAAAATGAGCCAAGCCCAATGAGTCTCACTTCTATTAGTAAACATTGAAATCGGGTCCCAGTCCACCAACCTGCTCCGGCGGCAAATCCTGCACTCGTCCTTTTGGGGATCGTCTGAAACAGATCTCAGCCATGTATATTTCTTCTCCCAGTCTCTGTTGTATGAGCAAAGTATTTTTTTCTTAGGAGTTGCCTCCATTTTCTCGTTTTGTTTAGCTGGCTTAACTTTTATCGTTTTCGGCGGTCTTTCTTCTCCACTTACTGATTGCCACTGTCTACATAAAACCGCGTCATCACGCACCTGCGCGCCATACTGACAGCTCGGGCTAACAGCTCGAGCTGCTCGGCTCGGCTGTGCATTGGTTTTTGACACAGACATTGCATTAAATGAACAACATTTAAAACATAATTATTATTGTTTTTACCATGATCTTTGAAATGCGTTACATTGTTCTGTTGCAGTGGGACGAACGTTCCATTATCGGGACTGCGAAACGCCTTTTTTTCCTTATTTTTCTGGGGAAATGTTTACTGGGGCACAGTTGACCAATACTGGGGTATGTGCCCCAGTAAAAGTGGTCTAAATACGCCGATGGTGGAGACTCACATGCCACCCTAACCAAAAATGGAGGTCACATCATTATGACGATGCCCAGTGCATTTCCCCCCCCACCTATGGCAGAAATTAACAGTCTTTTCCTTTCCCATTTACCAGTAAATTTGTCCTTGATACTGCACGTATCATTCAGTGCCAGGGGTCGCTGTTTACCTTCTGGGTAGAACGCCATCGCTGTAAGTCAATGGGGAGACTGCGAAACTTGCTAGTGCTTAAAATATATGAAATATTATAGCTATGGATCTAATAACACTGTCGTTTGTCAGTGAGTTGCTTCTGGTCGACATGCAAAAAACAGATGGTTTTTTCATCCGTACATTTCCGTTTTATACCGTTTTGAATATGAGTATAGTTTGGGTGATTCTTAGTAATCCCAGGAAAAGACGTGATAATAGCCCTTTAGTGAAATCCAGTTATCACGTTGTCATTTTTCACCTGATTATCGAATCTTCCTGAAATCAACGCTAGATTATCGTTATTATCCTTCCTCATGCACCCATGAAATGGTGCTTGGACCGGCGCTGTATTGTTGTAAACGCTCGTCCTGCCGGAGTATTTAAACCCCGCCCGCAGATCCTCCTCGTGGCCCTCGCAGGAATGGGAGTGGCTGGCTCTGCGCTGACATGGCTGACATCATACCTCAATGACCGCTCCTACCAAGTGTCATGGAGAGGGACCCTGTCGGCCACCCGCCCCCTTGCGGACGGGTGTCCCCCAGGGCTCTGTTCTAGGACCCCTTCTCTTCTCCCTCTACACTAAATCACTGGGTAACATTATCACGTCTCATGGCTTCTCCTATCATTGTTATGCCGATGATACTCAACTCTTCCTCTCCTTCCCTCCCTCAGATATCCACGTCTCTGAGCGGATCTCGGCCTGTCTGTCCGACATCTCCGCCTGGATGATGACCAACCACCTCAAACTGAACCTAAGCAAAACAGAATTGCTCCACCTGCCGGCCAAATCCTCCCCCCTGACCGACCTTTCCATCACAGTCGCGAATGCAGCTGTGACCGCGTCCCCGACCGCCAAGAACCTTGGTGTTGTCCTCGACGACCAGTTGAACTTCTCTGCTCACATCAAGTCAAGTCAAGTCAAGTCAAGAGTTTTAATTGTCACGGCATACAGGTATACAATGAAATGCGGCTGGTCTTGCCCGCGACGATGTGCAATACAGTGGTACAACATATAATAGAATCCAATAAAATACAGTGGTACAACATATTAATAGAATCCAATAAAACAGTGCAATAAACAGGTACATGGTGTGCCATCTCGGTATCTGTACATTAGTATTTACAGAGCATATAGGACATGCTAGGTAGCTTTAGTAGTGCAATACACTGTTCCTGATGCTATACTACTTTAAGTGGCCTTTCCTCTGGCCATAAGTGTGCGTGTGTGCGGCATGAGTGTTAAAGTGGCTGCTAGTGTGTGAGCGTGCTCAGCGTGCGTGTCGTGTATGTGCTTGTGTGTGGATAGTTCAGTTTCTGTGTCTCTCAATGTTCATTGTTCAAGGCTCTGATGGCCTGGGGGAAGAAGCTTAGCCTAAGCCTCTCCGTCCTAGTAGCTGGAGTTCGCAGGCGTCTGCCTGACCTCAGCAGCTGGAACAGGCTGTTATTGGGGTGGTGGGGGTCTTTCATTATCCTGCAGGCTCTGGATTTGCACCTCTTGTTGTATAGAGCCTGCAGGGGAGGTAGCGCAATACCCGTGGTACGCTCGGCTGAGCGCACCACACTCTGTAGGGCCTTCTTGTCCTGTGCCGTGCTGTTCCCATACCAGGCAGTGATGTTTCCGGTCAAGATGCTCTCTACAGCTCCTGAGTAGAAGGACTGGAGTATCTTCCCCGATACTCTGAACTTCCTTAACTGTCTCAGGTGGTAGAGGCGCTGCTTCGCTTTCTTTACTACTGTGTTTATGTGTGTTGACCATGTCAGGTCCTCTGAGATGTGGACCCCCAGGTACTTGAAGCTGCTCACCCTGTCCACGGTAGCCCCGTTAATCGTCAGTGGTGTGTGTGTCTCCTGCTGTCCTCTCCTATAATCCATGATCAGCTCCTTGGTTTTACCAATGTTCAGGAGCAGGCTGTTGTCCTGGCACCAACGTTCCAGTACCTCAACCTCCTCTCGGTAGGCCTTCTCGTCGTTGTCCGAGATCAGCCCCACCACCACCGTGTCGTCTGCGAACTTCACAATGGAGTTGGAGCTGAACTTGGCCGCACAGTCGTGTGTGTAGAGTGAGTACAGCAGGGGGCTTAGAACACAGCCCTGGGGGGACCCGATGCTCAGGGTGATGGTGTTGGAGGTCTGACCCCCCACCCTGACCGCCTGGGGTCTTTCACTCAGAAAGTCCAGTACCCAGGCGCTCAGGGCGGAGCTCAGGCCTAGCTCGATCAGCTTGTCCACCAGTCTGGTGGGGACTATGGTGTTGAACGCTGAGCTGTAGTCAATGAACAACAGTCTCACATAGCCCCCCTTCTGACGGTCAAGGTGGGAGAGAGTGCTGTGCAGTACCTGGGAGACCGCGTCATCAGTGGACCTGTTTGTCCTGTATGCAAATTGCATAGGGTCCATATCACTGGGGAGAGAGGCACAAATGTGGTCCTTGACCAGCCTCTCGAAACATTTCATGACCACAGAGGTGAGTGCCACCGGTCTGTAATCATTTGGACATGTTGGGGAGGGTTTCTTCGGTACAGGGATGATGGTAGACATCTTGAAGCAGGCAGGGACTACTGACTCCGCCAGGGATTGATTAAATATGGCGGTGAACACCGGGGCAAGCTGGTTTGCACAGGACTTAAGTATGCGTCCTGTTATACCATCTGGGCCTGCAGCCTTCCTGGTGTTCACCTGCATAAATGCTCTTCTCACACTGTGTTCCGACAACGAGAGAGCGCCCCCGCCCCCCCCGCGGTTGCCCCCCCCCTCCACAACAGCCGGTGCGCCAGTGACGTCACTAGCCAGAGGGCTAGCGGCGACACTGTCTACACCGAACCGAGCGTAGAAGGAGTTGAGTTTGTCCGCTAGAGAGGCGTCGTCGCTCCCCATTGAGGGGGCGCTGACTTTGTAGTCAGTTATTGTCTTCAGTCCCCTCCACAAGCCTCTTGTGTCGTTTTGTGCCATTTGTGTCTCCAGTTTCTCAGCATATGTCCTCTTAGCAAGTTTAACAGCCTTGCGCAGAGTGTAGACTGAAGCCTTGTACTCTTCCATATTTCCTGACTCTCTGCCCAGGTTATAAGCCGTGGTGCGTGAGTTTAGGGCTGTTCTTATAGTGCTGTCCACCCAAGGTTTCTGGTTTGGGAAAACCCGCGCCTTCTTTGTGAGGACAATGCCGTCTACCACTGTTGCTATGTAACAAACAACGGTATCAGCGTACTCGCTGACGTCACTGGCGCTTCCTTTAAACATGTCCCAGTCTGTATCCGCGAACGCGTCACAGAGATCGGTCTCTGATTCATCAGACCATTTTTTTGTCTCACGTGACACGACGACGTCATGCGATCTTTGTTTGTATGCTGGAATTAAAAAAAAATGGAGTCGTGATCGCTCGCGCTTGTAGAGCCCATCAGTGGCGGAGCCGCTACAGCCTTGTAGGCAGCTCTGAACGGGGTGTAGCAGTGGTCGAGTGTGTTCCCCCCTCTTGTGGAGCAGGCGATGTGCTGAAAAAAGGTCAGCATCGCAGCGACAACCAGAACCTGCAGATTCCTCCTGAGCAACGTCAGAAGGATCCGCCCCTTCCTGACAAAAGAAGCCACCCAACTCCTCGTCCAATCAACAGTCATCTCCCGCCTCGACTACTGCAACGCACTGCTCGCTGGCCTCCCGGCCACTGCCACTAAGCCTCTTCAACTCATTCAGAACGCAGCGGCCCGCCTGATCTCAAACCTACCGAAGTCGGCCCATGTCACCCCACTTCTTAGGGACCTGCACTGGCTCCCCATTGCTGCACGAATCCGCTTCAAGGCCCTCGACCTAGCATACCGTGCGGCAAAGGGAACCGCTCCCGCCTACCTCCGGTCAATGGTCTCTAACTACACACCCTCAAGACCCCTATGCTCTGCATCTTCTGGCCGCCTCAGACCTACTCCTATCCAAGCTCCGGGAGGGTCATCAAAGAGAAGTCGCCTATTCTCAGTCCTTGCCCCACAATGGTGGAATGAACTACCCACCCCAGTTAGGACAGCCGAAACCCGTCCAATCTTTCGCCGTCGACTAAAGACGCACTTCTTCAACCATTATCTGAATTAAAAAAAAATTAAATAAAAAAATCTAACCCTAACTAACCTTACTGTCATGCACTTGTCCTAATAAACTAACCTACACTGTAGCACTCAACACTTTGATGAACATTGTTACTCAACTGATAGAGTTGTGCCCTTCCTGATGACTTGTCGTACAGAACTTGTAAGTCGCTTTGGATAAAAGCGTCAGCTAAATGACTAAATGTAAATGTAAATGGCTCAGCTCGGCCCAGAAAACAAACTACATAGTTTCAAATAGAGTGCAATAGCGTCCGAAGGCGTTGGAGGGCGGTATTGACCGTCTGCCAGCTCAGACACATTCAGAACAGTATGCACAGCCTGCCCCGATGAATTATGAATGGCAATAGTGAATAAAAGAAATAACGATTAAAACCTGACTTTTCTCGTGATTTGCGCTCAAGCGATGGCAAGTTAACCCGACTTTTTTCGTCATTGGCGCAGAATGAGTTAATGGGACAATGTTGTATTTTGTTAACGTTCCATTTTTTAAAAGCCAAACTGCTAACCCAAAATAACTGGATGTTGCAGAGAATGCACTGGCACGTGTGACATGATCTGCAATGCTAAGCTAGTTTTTTTACTAGCGATCTTTCCTTTTTTTAAACTGCCACTTAAAATTCTAAATCCCCTGCCTCATCAGAGAGAGAAATGTATATCAGAAGGCTTTTTTCACTGGACCACAGCTGCATGAACCACAGACGAAGCTAGGAGTGATCTATTTATTGTCCATACATTTTCTTAGAGCTGCAGCGAAGACTGGAGACTTGGGAGCAGCCAGAGAACATGTCACGTGAGGTTAATTAGGTAGACGGTGAGTCAGGTGCAGTGTGTGTGTGAGTCAGGTTACTCTCCCATAGGCTTCTGAATCACAGGCTGGGAAGGAAAAGCTGCTGTTGAGGTGCCCTTGAGCAAGGCTCTTAACCCCAAACTCCTGTGGAGCAGATCCTAGTGGTCAACAGTGTCAGACTGTGGTTGTACTGGGCAGATCCTAGTGGTCAACAGTGTCAGACTGTGGTTGTACTGGGCAGCTCCTAGTGGTCAACAGTGTCAGACTGTGGTTGTACTGGGCAGCTCCTAGTGGTCAACAGGGTGAGACTGTGGTTGTACTGGACAGCTCCTAGTGGTCAACAGTGTCAGACTGTGGTTGTACTGGGCGGCTCCTAGTGGTCAACAGTGTCAGACTGTGGTTGTACTGGGCAGCTCCTAGTCAACAGTGTCTCTGGTAGCTTCATCTAGCCATGGAGCACCCTTGGCTTTAGCAGTAAACTTCCTGATACAAGTATGTTTATCTGCAATCAACATAAAAATCTTCCTAAATACATCAAGAGCTTCTTCAGGATTGTCTTTAGTATTCACAACCGACCAGTCTATGCTATTATATGATCCTGAATATAATTCTAGCACTCGCCTTGGGTATTTTAGTTCTCTGTGATGGCCACTCGGTTGTGTGATCACTACATCCTATTGCTGTAGATAATGCTTTAGAACATTTCCCAGGGACATTTGTAAAAAAAAAAATATATATATATATATCATAAATGCTGTTCTGCCTTCCTTATTTGTAAATACCCTATGTTGTAGCCAATTTGATGATTTTACTGTGGTCACTTTATTGTATGAAGGTGCTGTGTTATTGAGATTATTGACTAATTAACTGGGCAGGTGGCTCAGATGATCTCCGGCACAGCCTATTTGTAGGTGTGTCACAGGTGCGCAGCGGGAGGGAATTGGGGAACCGTCACAGGGAAGCCACACAGTTTTTCAACCGTGCGTGTTTTGTTTGTTTTCAGTTGTTTTGAGTTCTTTTTCAGGTTTATTTTGCAACACTAGTCATTTGTTTAGGTTACAGTTTAAACACAGAGTTTATGTTATGCTTTGCTTTTTCCACTCTGCAAGCGAAAATAAAACTTTTAAATGCACTCAATGAGAAGACCTGATTTACTATCAACAAGCACCACGCGTTGGAAAGAGCTTCGTACCATATTCCCTCACTGGCATCTTTTTGTTGTTCGGTTGCCCTTATACCCTAGTTTGTATAATTACCATTTGGGTTAAACTACAAGCATTAGTTCCTGTCAACAATGTATTCCTAAGGGGTAGGCGGCTGGGTGGCGCAGCGGACATTGCGCTCGTCACCAACGCAAGAGACACCGGGTTCGAATCCGGCTGTCGGCGTTGCCTCCGGCTTGGGCCGGCCGTCATACTAACTAAGTTAGCGGGTGGGAAGTCGAAGGGTGGTAGTCTGGTCGTTGTGAACAGCGACTCCTACAGGTCGGTTGGGGCGCCTGCACAGCAAAGTCAGGAAAATGGCGGGGGCAGTGTGAGCCTCCTACACGTTACTCCTCGCCAAATGAGAGTCCGCGCTGGCAGGTGAAAAGATGTGACAGGCTGCCTCCACATGTATCGGAGGGGACATGTGATGCAAGGCTTCTATCCTCCCTACAACTGGACAGTGGGGGGCATATGCGAGCAACGGTCAGGACAGGGGAGGGAGAATTGGCACAAGAGGTAAATTGGGATGGGGAGAAAAATCACAGAAAAAAGGAGGAGAAAAAGTAGATAAAAAAACCAATGTATTCCTAAGGGGGGGCAGCTAGTGGATAGGAAGTCAATATCAAAATCTCCGCAAAAACATGTCAGTTTTCTCATCGGAGACGTCATCACGACACACATCATTCAAATATTTTGCACCAGCACTAGGAGGCCTATAACAACACCCAGTTAATATTGGCTTAACCCATTCACTACCGCACTACCAAATGGTTAACCTTTCACTGCGACAATACAGAAGGTTAAACCCCTTTCACTGCCACACAACAAAGGGTTAACCCTTTACTATCACACTACAGACGGTGAAAGGGTTAACCCTTTGTAGTGTGGTAGTGAAAGGGTTAAGGTGTGGAAGATTGATCTGACCCATGTCAGATACAATTAGGTCATTCCACTGCTTAGCTGGCAGATTGTTACATACATATATCGACTCCCCATGACCATGGTAGAGTTGACACTTCAGAGCAAAGACTGTGTGTGTGTGCGTGTGCGTGCACATGCGTGTGTATACATAATAGTGAGAGTAGGCTAGTTATCCCTTTGCACTCAGCTCCTAGTGGTCAACAGTGTCAGCCTGTGGTTGTACTGGGCAGCTCCTAGTGGTCAACAGTGTCAGCCTGTGGTTGTACTGGGCAGCTCCTAGTGGTCAACAGTGTCAGACTGTGGTTGTACTGGGCAGCTCCTAGTGGTCAACAGTGTCAGACTGTGGTTGTACTGGTCAGCTCCTAGTGGTCAACAGTGTCAGACTGTGGTTGTACTGGGCAGCTCCTAGTGGTCAACAGTGTCAGCCTGTGGTTGTACTGGGCAGCTCCTAGTGGTCAACAGTGTCAGCCTGTGGTTGTACTGGGCAGCTCCTAGTGGTCAACAGTGTCAGACTGTGGTTGTACTGGGCAGCTCCTAGTGGTCAACAGTGTCAGACTGTGGTTGTACTGGGCAGCTCCTAGTGGTCAACAGTGTCAGACTGTGGTTGTACTGGGCAGCTCCTAGTGGTCAACAGTGTCAGACTGTGGTTGTACTGGGCAGCTCCTAGTGGTCAAGGGTGTCAGACTGTGGTTGTACTGGGCAGCTCCTAGTGGTCAACAGTGTCAGACTGTGGTTGTACTGGTCAGCTCCTAGTGGTCAACAGTGTCAGACTGTGGTTGTACTGGGCAGCTCCTAGTGGTCAACAGTGTCAGACTGTGGTTGTACTGGTCAGCTCCTAGTGGTCAACAGTGTCAGACTGTGGTTGTACTGGGCAGCTCCTAGTGGTCAACAGTGTCAGACTGTGGTTGTACTGGTCAGCTCCTAGTGGTCAACAGTGTCAGACTGTGGTTGTACTGGGCAGCTCCTAGTGGTCAACAGTGTCAGCCTGTGGTTGTACTGGGCAGCTCCTAGTGGTCAACAGTGTCAGACTGTGGTTGTACTGGTCAGCTCCTAGTGGTCAACAGTGTCAGACTGTGGTTGTACTGGGCAGCTCCTAGTGGTCAACAGTGTCAGACTGTGGTTGTACTGGTCAGCTCCTAGTGGTCAACAGTGTCAGACTGTGGTTGTACTGGGCAGCTCCTAGTGGTCAACAGTGTCAGACTGTGGTTGTACTGGGCAGCTCCTAGTGGTCAAGGGTGTCAGACTGTGGTTGTACTGGGCAGCTCCTAGTGGTCAACAGTGTCAGACTGTGGTTGTACTGGTCAGCTCCTAGTGGTCAACAGTGTCAGACTGTGGTTGTACTGGGCAGCTCCTAGTGGTCAACAGTGTCAGACTGTGGTTGTACTGGGCAGCTCCTAGTGGTCAACAGTGTCAGACTGTAGTTGTACTGGGCAGCTCCTAGTGGTCAACGGTGTCAGACTGTGGTTGTACTGGGCAGCTCCTAGTGGTCAACAGTGTCAGACTGTGGTTGTACTGGTCAGCTCCTAGTGGTCAACAGTGTCAGACTGTGGTTGTACTGGGCAGCTCCTAGTGGTCAACGGTGTCAGACTGTGGTTATACTGGGCAGCTCCTAGTGGTCAACAGTGTCAGACTGTGGTTGTACTGGGCAGCTCCTAGTGGTCAACAGTGTCAGACTGTGGTTGTACTGGGCAGCTCCTAGTGGTCAACAGTGTCAGACTGTGGTTGTACTGGGCAGCTCCTAGTGGTCAACAGTGTCAGACTGTGGTTGTACTGGGCAGCTCCCAGGTGGTCTATAGTGTCAGACTGTGGTTGTACTGGGCAGCTCCCAGGTGGTCTATAGTGTCAGACTGTGGTTGTACTGGGCAGCTCCCAGGTGGGAAAGTATGTACAGGTAGCAGAGCCTTTATGAGCTCCAACCTTCCCTTAATAATTAAAAAGATATAAAGCTCAGTTGTGTAAGGTCAGACAAAGTTGTTTCCACAAAGAGGCCACAAGAAAAACACAATAGCATTTCATAAATTGAGTGGCATCCCCCTTTAATCTTGTTGAAATATTATTTCTAAACTAGTGTTTTTGTTTACTTTGCATAATATAAACAACCATCCAAGCCCCTATTTCTTTTGATGACCCACTGCAAAACACACATCAACTTAATGTAGTAAATAATGTAGTTCATATAGTCTTCTTTCATACAAAAACAAATATACTGTATGTAACATGCAACATGGTTAAAACTGGCACGAGCCACAATGTTCGTTTCAAGTCCCGTTTTCATCAAAACTGTCAAGAGTCGCCGCCCATCATTATAGCACTCCTTTACAGTCTTAACTACTATGACAAGGAAATTCTGCAGGCTTTAAACAGGCTTCTCCTCTTTCCATTTAAAACGGTCAATGTCCGTTTTAAACACCTGCTACGAGCCTATACATTTGTAGTATCTTGTGTTTTATTATTAAAACTACAAGCCTATATCTTTGCCCCCACGCCAGGACAAGTCGATGTTCAGTCTGAGGTACGGTGCCGTTGCATAAAGACAAAAACGAGAGGACGTTGTTTTTCAAATGACGGTGTTGGCCGTGCGTTTGTTGTTCGAGGGGTTGTTCGCTGTCGAAGTTGAGCTTT
Source organism: Notolepis coatsorum (assembly GCF_963971535.1). Lineage (NCBI taxonomy): Eukaryota > Metazoa > Chordata > Actinopteri > Aulopiformes > Paralepididae > Notolepis > Notolepis coatsorum. The sequence goes on along the minus strand of NC_140169.1, from coordinate 92,930,370 downwards.
CCACCGCCGGTACTGCATCACCTCGGACTAAGAAGGGGAAGTAGTTGGCGATATAGAGGCCTTTAAACTTTGTGCTACAGAAACAGTAGACCAGCGGGTCCAACAAGCAGTCCATGTAGGACAGGACCATTAGGCCGTCGAAGACCTGCGCCGCCACGTCCTCCGACACCTGCTTGAACTCCTGGACCCTGACGATGAGCAGCACCATCCTGGCGACGGTGCAGGGCAGGAAGCAGAGGGAGAACACCACCATGACGGTGGTCACCAGGAACACGGCTCGCCGCAGCTTGGTCTTGTCCCCGACCGTCTTCTTCCGGAGCCGGTTGACGATGCGCACCGTGCAGTAGACCAGGATGATGAAGGGGATGAGGATCTGAGTGAAGAAGACCACCTCGCGCAGGCTGTCCGTCACATCCTGGAACACATGATCAGAACAGACTTGGGTTGATTGATTGAGTTTATTTAATAAACGAGAGGATGCTCTAGTTATAACATCTTCAAGTTCAGGAAAATGACAAAAAGCTTAAACACGCCAACATTATCGGCAATGCTTACCTTCATCTTACCGTCTTCTCCAGAATCAGACACAAGATAGATACTAATTTCCACTCAGCTCAGTTCAGTGTTCAGTAATAATAATATTAATACATCAAATTTGTATAGCGCTTTTCCGAATGCTCAAAGACACTTTACAGATCAAAATAAACAATACAGTTTTAGTAGGGAAAAAATTATATAAAAGGTGAGAGAGGAAGGAGTTCAAGGCTTGAAGGCAAGGGTAAAAAGGTGGGTTTTGAGGTCTTTTTTAAAGGATGAGAGGGTGTCTGCATGACGGATATGGTTTGGCAGGGCGTTCCAGGGTGGGGGCAGCTGCAGCAAAGGCCCTGTCGCCCCCCAGGTCCGGAGCATAGTTCTGATGGGTTGGAGGTTAGCATCTGCAGACCTGAGGCAGCGGGTAGGCGTGTGGTGGAGAAGGAGGTCAGAGAGGCAGGAGGGGGCCAGGTCGTTGAGGGCTTTGAAGGTGATGAGTAGAATTTTGAACTGAATCATGTACATGATGTGGGGAGCCAGTGGAGATCGTGGAGGATGGGGGTGAGCATGCGAGCAGCAGAGTTTTGGACGTATTGTAATTTGTTGAGGATTTTGGTGGATGTGCCATACAGAATACTGTTGCAGTAGTCCAGTCGGGAAGTGATGGGTCAGTGTTTCGGCAGCAGAGAAGGATAGTGAGGTGGAAGAAGGTGTTTTTTGTAAAAGAAAATTTAAAGCTATCTGGCTGCAAGCTAGTCTAGCTTAGCACAAATTAATAGAAGCGGATATGAACTGCTTTTACTGATGGCTTTCTACTGAACGCACAGAGAGGAAATCTGGAGAAGATGGTAAGCATATTTCCCATAATGTTGGCATGTTCCTTTAAAGCCTGGTTCCACTGTGGTTTTTCAGGGGGATGGGGGGGGGGGGGGGGGGTAGGAGAGAGAGAGAGAGGTTGTGAAAACTTTTTGATGCGAAATTGAGGATGTGAGCTGCTTGAAATGCAAGACGAAATCAATAGAATCAGAATCAAGCAGAATCTGTACTGCCATCAAGCAGCAACCTCAGCGAATTTTGTCATCTCAATGTGAATTTCTCCAGACCTGTCTTGCCAGAGCCGGAGGTGTGGCCTAGCAATAGCAACCCCTCTCCCTATCCCCACTCAACACCAATCCACAGATCAGACCAAACAAATAATGTAAACAAAGTGCAATACTAAGCAGGGCTCTTTTGCCTAGAGGTCACTTTTTGACGACATGACAGATTATACCTTTAAGTATTACAGAAACAGCTCATACTTAGCCACAGGGGTGTAGCTCCAGATTCTGGGCCCCATGAAAGAATGTATTTGTAGGCCCCCAGTGAAAGCGAGCGCGCATAATATGGTTTTTACCTATACATTCGGATCAGCAGTTCAGCACCTGCACTGTTGGTGGGTGAGCCTAGTAAAGGATGTCGCATTGCGTTCATCTTCAATGAATGGACCAATGCAATAGTCTACCAAAGCCCCCCCTCTCTCTCTATATATCTCTCACACACACACACACACACTTCAGAAACAAACATAGTATCAATGAGAGCATCAATAATACACCTGAGTGATGTCTAGTAAAATTTTTTTTTTTTTTTTTTTTTTTGGGTCCCCCCCAGTGCTGGGCCCTTGGAATCATCCTAAGCTACCCCCCCCCCAGCTACGCCCCTGCTTAGCCATACCCCACTACATGTTTACTACATACAAAAACAGAAAATTACCTTGACCACCGTGGCATCGTCCTCGCGGCCATGGCTGTTGCAGCACTCGAAGCTCCTGACCATGGTGGGGATGGTGAGCGGCAGGAGAAGAAGCCAGATGATGATGGAGATGTGAGGAGACTTCTTCAGGGCTTTGAGGAGATTCTTCTTACCCGGGTGGACCACGTTGAAGTAGCGGTCAATGGAGGTCACAGTGAGGAAGGCGATACTCGCTCCCCGGTTGAGGAAGAGCATGAAGAGCATGGCCTTGCACACCACCTCACTCTTGCTCCTCCGCTCGCCGCTGATGAAGTTGTGCGCCTTCACGGGCAGACAGAAGAGCAGGAGAATGTCCGCTAAGACCAGGTTGAAGAGGAAGACATTGTTGGTGTTGGATTTCCAGAACTTCAGCTTGAAGATGAAGAGGTGGAGGACAGATGCGTTGAGAGGCAGAGCCAAGATGAAAATTATAATCATAACTGCTGCATAGAATTTGTACAGACCCTGGTTGGTGGCATCACAGTCCTCAATGACACTTTTTGAATTAGTAGTGGCCATGACACTTGCAGTCATATTGGTGATTGCGTTAGTTATCATTTTTGTATCTCATGTGCTACTTTACACAAAATACAAATCCTTCAATGGACGGTTAGGTTTATGTATCCTGAGTCCTGAGTGACAGAACAATATATACTTGTAGTCACAGGATCCAAATTCCTCCCAAGTTCTTATCATGAAAATCAGATCTCTTCACACAGATACTGCAACTCCCAACCTGCAGAGAATCAAGAAGAAAGTGAAAAATCCTCCAAACTAGTTTGATCAAAAAGTATTGTATTTTATCTTCCCTTGTTCTCTTGGTTCTCTGTCTGTCGAGCGCCGAAGTGCTTCTTATTTGTAGTCATGGGTTGTGAAAGTTAGGACTGACCGGCCAAACGTCTGGAACCAATTGTGTCTTCAGGGCAGACTCACAGCAGTGAGCAGGCAGGCGGCTCCTCTTCTGTTTGTTCAGGCTTGTTTAAGCCACGCCCCACAGCCTGAGGAGACGAGTCAAATCTCAGGCTTGTTTAAGCCCCGCCCCACAGCCTGAGGAGACGAGTCACTTTTAGCAGGTTACTGCTAAAGCCAAGGGTGCTCCATGGATAGATGAAACTGCTTCGACCCACAGCAGGGCCTTCCTGGGCCTACCTCACCATGTGGTATTAATAACACAGGAGCAAAACCATTGTTAATCTGAAAACATAAACCTTAACAATCATCTTAGTATACTGCAAAAAACAATGTCCATCTTAACAAGTAATTTAATCTTATGTTGAGTCTTAAAGGGGACATGTCATGTATATTCTCAACTATTTCATACAACTTCCTTGAATCTGTGGAACATGTTTGTTTTTTGGACAGAAACTAGTCTAAATAAACACTGTTTTTGGTGAGTGTAGCAAACACACCACATTTTAAATCCATTATTTCCTCGTCCGCCTTGTTACCCCACACCCAAGAGTAAACAACTATTAAAGACCGTGTTCCTGCTCCAAAAGCGAATCCATCCCATTATGACATCATAGAGGGATAAGCAATTCTGAACAGCTTGTTTAGGCTTGTTAATTTTAGGACTTCAAACCCAGGAGTAGCCTACAGTATAAACCTTTTCCTCAGCACTTCGCCCAGTAGTACTCATTTATATATACTCTAGTTTAATCACCTGTACATTGTATATTGCTATTGCACTTTACTGTTAAATTTGCACTCAGGTTTATATGCCAACTTCTTTTCATTGTACCATTTTCATTTGAATGTAATGTAATCCAATAACCTGCCGATTATCTTGCTTCTCATTTTGAAATTCAGATTTTAATGTTAGACATAATATAAGATAACATATTTGGGAATGTTTAAGTGGTAAACAACTAAATGCGAACACATGTTAAGTAGCCTTACTGGCCATGTAACACAAGGCAAGGATCTGATTTTTCATACATCCCTCTTATATACACCATGTGTACTCTGCAGTATTCTGGAACAGTTAGGGATTCAGTACCTTGCTCAAGGGCTCTTTGGCAGAGACGGCGGGCACCATAATGTAATACCAGACACACTCAGGTTGCCAGTTCAGAACTCTTACTGAATACTCCACCCGATCCCCAGTGCTAGGGATCGAACTGGTGACCTTTCAGCTACTGGCCAACCTGCTAATCAGGCTAATCAGCCAGCCAGAGAAAAAACATTATTGAAACCATAGTATAGCTATGTTTATTTATTCTGTGTGTTGGGGCGGGGTGTTGATTCAGGTTGGACCTGTAAGCTAATCAGCCAGCCAGCCAGCCAGCTAGTCAGTCAGTCAGTCAGTCAGTCAGTCAGTCAGTCAGTCAGTCAGTCAGTCAGTCAGTCAGTCAGTCAGTCAGTCAGTCAGTCAGTCAGTCAGTCAGTCAGTCAGTCAGTCAGTCAGTCAGTCAGTCAGTCAGAACAGTTAGGGATTCAGTACCTTGCTCAAGGGCTCTTTGGCAGAGACGGCGGGCACCATAATGTAATACCAGACACACTCAGGTTGCCAGTTCAGAACTCTTACTGAATACTCCACCCGATCCCCAGTGCTAGGGATCGAACTGGTGACCTTTCAGCTACTGGCCAACCTGCTAATCAGGCTAATCAGCCAGCCAGAGAAAAAACATTATTGAAACCATAGTATAGCTATGTTTATTTATTCTGTGTGTTGGGGCGGGGTGTTGATTCAGGTTGGACCTGTAAGCTAATCAGCCATCAGTCACCTTCTCACACTGGAATGCACCCTAATGTTCCAGTAGGAGGAGCTGTGACACGGAACCTTCTTACTATTCTGAGGGATTCCTCTCAACCCGTCAGTGAATTCCTGCATGAATGAGAGAGAGAGAGAGAGAGAGAGAGAGAGAGAGAGAGAGAGAGAGAGAGAGAGAGAGAGAGAGAGAGAGAGAGAGAGAGAGAGAGAGAGAGAGAGAGAGAGAGAGAGAGAGAGAGAGAGAGAGAGAGGAGAGAGAGAGAGAGAGAGAGAGAGAGAGAGAGAGAGAGAGAGAGAGAGAGAGAGAGAGAGAGAGAGAGAGAGAGAGAGAGAGAGAGAGAGAGAGAGAGAGAGAGAGAGAGAGAGAACACTGTGTGTACGTGCGTGCATTCGCGTGCGTACGTGATGTCCAGTACAGTGTCCCTGGGAAGACCGAACTGAGTCTCGTGAATAACTGGTTTGGATTGATTAAGTACTTGGAGAGGCTTCGCTTTGGCTCAGAATCAGCATCTTAACATTAAAATCTCTGCAGCCAGGAACGCTAAAAATGTAACTGGGGGAGTCTGTGAGAGATCCCCTATAGAGAACAGCAAGTGGATCCCTGGGAATCGCTGACAGACTTACAAGCCGGAGCACGACTTGTGCCACTATGTAAGGAAAAGCAAACATGTGGGTTGGAATGTTGCGTCCTGAGGGAGGAGTTTTTCTTCTTGTTGTTTTGTTTTCACGGGCCTCGGTTCTTAAACTACGGGTTGGGATCCAAAATGTCTTGCGGACCTGTGTCTTAACAGGTCCACAATTTGGATAAAAGTAACAGTATGTTTTTTTCCCCATGTTTTATCGTGACTGGTTCCCATCACAGTGAGATTAATTTACTGAGTTTGGGTCCTGGCCTACATTAAACAGGGTTCCCACTCATCCTGGAACACCTGGAGAACCTGGACATTCGAAGATTAACGAAAATGACCAAATATCCTGGAAAAATATATGATGTTCTGGAAAGGTTGTAAGTAAAAAAATAAAATAATAAAAAATAAAAAATATATAATAATTAAGCAAAACATACCAGTGCAGAGAGGAGGCCAGTTAGCAGTGATGGTGTCAGTCACCTGTAATGAACCTGAGACACTTAGCAGTGATGGTATACCAGTCACCTGTAATGAACGTGAGACACTTCATTATGAACCCTACACCATTAAAAAAGGAGGAATAAAACTGGTTAATTGTGTCGATACTAGGCCTACCGGTAAATTATATGACCGCTTGTGAGCAAATGCTGGCCTGGATTGTCAAGAAAAACATCCTGGAAAGGACTGGAAAATGATTTCTGGGAACCCTGCATACTGGGAAAGTTAGAGAAATACTGACCTTCATTCAATCCTGCATGCATTTCACAGTGTTTTCCAGGGTAGTGACAGGCCCAGGCAGGCCTGACAGAGAACCAGAGGACATGTTGTCAGAGACGAGGAGAGGACATGACATGGCTTATTTCTGGATGTTATTGATATAACTTAACTTTTACTACTTATTTTCTGTGATGAATGGAACCTCAGAATTTCAGGCCTCATACAACCTTTCAGATTTTCTAAGGGGTTTCATTCTGGGGACGTTTTAGTTTAGTCAGTTCTCAAGACCAAAGTGACCGTACACTTTCACAGGGTAGAATATTCTTAACAGTTGAAAATTCTGTGCGTAGAACACAACAAAAAACCATTTGCATTACATCAACAGAGCTCTACAAAACTGCCATGGAATGTAACTCCTCCACTTCCTGTATTGACCCTATACCTACAGCATTTTTTAAGCAGATATTCGAAAGTCTCAAATCATGTCCTAGAGATTATAAACACATTGATTCTGACAGGCATCTTCCCAGATGCATTCAAAACAGCCGCCATAAAACCCCTACTAAAGAAACCCAAACTAGACAGTAATGTACTGACCAACTATAGGCCGATATCTAACCTTCCATTCATTAACAAGATACTTGAACAAATAGTCTCAGTCCAAATTAACTGATTTCTTAAAGAAAACAGCTTCAAGGAGGAATTTCAATCAGGCTTCAGAACATACAGTACCACAGCACTGACACTTCTTACTAAAACAATTAGCGACCTCAGACAAACAACCTGTTGTACGAGCTCCAGTCTGGATTTAGAACATCATATTCCACAGACACATGTTTATTATATCTGACAGACCAAATTAGAACAGAGGTGGACAAAGGTCAATTCTGTGGGATGGTTTTAATAGACTTACAAAAAGCCTTCGACACTGTTAACCACGACATACTTTTATATAAACTGAAGGCTATGGGTTTTAACAGTATATCCTTAAGGTGGATGGAGTCTTATCTGAGAGGCAGGAAACAAGTAGTGGAAATTAATGGGACCATATCCTCCTCACTCCAACAGACGTGCGGGGTGCCGCAAGGAAGTATTTTAGGACCACTTTTATTTCTTTTATATGTCAATGACATGAAAACTGCATGTGATTGTAAACTGTTTTTATTTGCGGACGATGCTGCACTCATGGTCTCCCATCAGGACAAAAGAGAAGTAGAGAGGTCACTCAGTCTAGAGCTTGTCAAGATCAGTCATTGGCTGGTCGAAAACAGGTTATCCCTACACCTGGGTAAAACCGAAGCTATCCTTTTTGGCTCGGCCATACGACTTAAGAGGTCTCCTGGGTTCAAGGTAGTGGTAGGAGATATCGAGGTAACAGCAAAGGAGGAAGTCACATACTTAGGATGTATTTTGGACAACACCTTATCAGGGGTGAGCATGGCACAAAAGGTGGTCACAAAGATCAATCAGAGAATAAAATTTCTCGGTAGAGTGTCCACCTATATTAACAGGTCAGCAATGGAAGTCCTGGCAGGGGCACTGATCCAATGTCATTATGACTATGCATGCTCCTCCTGGTACACTGGCATCACAGTAGCACTGAAAGGTAGGCTACAGACAGCTCAGAACAAATTAGTTAGAATGATTTTAAAACTCCATCCCAGGACTCACCTTACACAGACACATTTTAACAGCCTCAAATGGCTCAGGGTTGAGGAGAGGGTCTCTCAAATAAAACTCAACATAACACATAGGATACTCGGGAATACTGTCCCTCAGTACCTCAGTGGATATTTTAACATGGTAAGGGATGTACACGGACACGCCACCAGGGGGAGCCCTACAGACATCGTCCCAGTGAGATGCAATAGGAAAATAGGCCAAAACGCATTCCTATATTCAGCAGCAGTACAATGGAATAGCCTACCAATGGAGTTGAAGACCATAAGCCCCTTCTCCACTTTTAAATTAGCTATAAAGAGGTGGATCATAAGTAGCAGAAGCTGGGAGTAGTGAACAAAGGGTTTTTAATGTGTTGTTCCTTTTTTATTCTTTTATTGTCTATAAAATGGAATATTATTGTATGTATTTTTTTGTTTTTATACCACACATCCTGACAAACAGACACTACAAACACCCATGTCCACACACCAGTACATAAATCCACTGACACCAATGATGAAGGACCACAATGGAAACAAGCCTATGGCTTTATTGTGTTTTATGAAATCCTATTGGTAAATGGAGAAAATGTATACCTGTTTCATATTGTGATCAAATGTATATGTGTGATTTTCCATTCTAAACCAATAAACTATTCAATCAATCAATCAAAGACTAAACTCAGATGCAAACTAAATCTCAATTCTTGTCCTCTTAGACCTAAGAGCAGAATTCGACACGATCGACCATGATATCCTAATAAATCATCTTGAAAAGTTAGTTGGTCCTTCTGACTATACTAAACTGGTTCAGAACATATATCAAAGGGAGAAAATATTATGTCAGTCTTGGAAATCATACATCTGAGAAACACGACACCTACCGTTAGGTTATGAATATAACCAAGTTCTGTTAACACTAGTGGACGCTCTGCGTCTCTATGCATATATCTCGCTTCAGAATATATACACTGAATAATTTCAAAATGTACCTTTAAATGCCAGCATTCATCTGGCCACACCCCCATCCGCTTACCTATATAAGCAGGGGTGGTGCCACACACTCATCTCCTTCCCAACAAATTTCACCACAATGAAAAATTAAGGGCAGCAGCGGCGTCTAGACGCAGAGCGTCCACTAGTGTTAACAGAACTTGGTTATATTCATAACCTAACGTTCTGTATCACTCTAGCTCCCGCTCTGCGTCTCTATGCATAATAGGAGCTGAGCGGGAGCTAGAAGCTCGACAAATACACCCCGCTGAGGCCCCCCACAGCCATCAGATCAGGGAGGGCCGAGCCCCCCCGACCCACCCTAATGGAGGGCACCCCCCCTATTGGTGGCTTCACGGGAGGGCGACGGACCCGACCGTGCGAAGAGGCACTCAAGCAACTCAACGCACAGGGTGAGCAGACCGTGGCTTGACCCCACGACTACACACACGCACAACCCGCATGCCACCCGGGAACGAACGGAGGAAACAACCTCGTTACTGCCCCCAGAATCACGGGGTCAAGGGCAAACCCAACCCGTGGCAAGGCCGTAGCAGCGGAGCGCGAAGGAAGACCCAGACCCACCAAAGGGACTGGACCCCCTGGAACGCGGGCCCGGAGAAGTCCATGATGCCAGCATCAAGACCCCACCAGGTGGGCACTTAGTGACCCCGCCCCCCACATCGCCAGCGTATTCGGACAAAGGCCCCTCAGCCGAGCGGGCCCTGTCCCCCCAATAGTACACCGCCTGGCACACTGACCCTGCAGAACAGGCAGTCAGCATGGCCGTAAGCACACAAAAAAGGTTAACCAACGGAAGCAGGCAGCGCACCGGGGAAAAACCAGGCAACAGGCTGTTAACCCTAGCCTGGAGACTGCGGACGAGACAGGCACCAGAGGGGACAGCTGAACACAGCCGCCCCGGTGGAAGGGGCGTATGCTGGCGTTGTTGCATGACCAAGCCTCCATTTAAAAACCCCCACCCAGAGGGGTTGAGGCAGAGAAGGCTGACACGATTGGCAGATGTCATGAACGTGCAGGGGCACCCTCAACCGGTGAACCCGGGAGTTGACACTGCTCCAACACACCAGGGAATCAACCACCTTGGTGTTACCCAATGCGGCGGTTGTTCCTATAACCCCTCAAGAAAAAACTCCAAAACACACCTGCGAGTATACACCGGCTATACCGCAGTACAAGTGTTTCAGTTTTCAAAAAGGGTTAACCCAGGCCTACGGGTCGACGAAACATTACTTCGGACCGGGCCTGGCGATACGGGAAGCACAGGGTCATCAGAGGAGGTCAAAGACCACCCCAACAGGCCCCTCTTCGCCATGCGTGAGAGAAGAGCGAAAAAGAATGGAGAACCAGCCCCAAGCACACCGTACTAGGTATTCCCAGGCGGTCTCCCAACCAAGTACTAACCAGGACCAACCTGTGTAGCGGCCGAGATCCGACGAGATCGAGCGTGTACAGGTTGGCATGGCCGTAAGCCATTACGACAGTGCTGAGTAAAAAATGTACCCAACCAGGGTCTCCATAGCGCTTAACCCTGTGACACCCAGACCGACCTGGCATTTTTCCCCCTGAAAAAAGCCCAAGTCCCTCAGGGTACCAGAACAGCAGATCTGCATCCCCGGCGGACAACGGGTTCAACTGATCCGGACCAACGTGACCATAACCAGTCCCGTGCCCTAACCACGCCGACATGCCTACTCCAGGAGAAAGGGCAGATATGCGTGTTGATCTTAACATGAAAAGAAGGCGCCACCCAGACGTTCGGGCGAACCGCACCCGGTGGCCCACCCCCAGGGCGTGAGACCCCTCTACATATGTTCAGATCCATTCCGTCATCATCCCCCAGACATGAACAAGAATCCGTCGATAACCAACCCAGGTCGTGGGATGTGGTCGTCGGAAGAGGAAAAACCTCCATCCCAGTTGCTTTATAAAAACGCTGTTTTAACCTCAAGCAACCAAGGCGTGCCAGTCAGTCGCCTGTTTACAGCGAGCTAGCACTATACGTGCGTCGGGACACACCCACATCAATGAACAGGCTATTTAGACCTGTCATTGAATCCCCAAGGCGCCCAGGGGAACGACAAGAGGGTTGTGACACTTCCTAACTCCAACTCTTTTTTAATAGAAAAGAAGGAAGCACCAACAGTATGTATCCCAGTCTACACAGCCAGGGGTAAAACATTTTCACATTTTTACATCCCACCACCCTCCCATAGGAAGGAGACGGGAATCCCCAGAGAGACTTCCCACGCGAGCTGTACAGATTGAAAAGAATATATTGCACCTTGAGCCATGTAAAACATTGGTTTTAGGGCTCTCCGGGGAAGAGGCACTGAACCCATACACACTCAATAATCGAATTGAATCGAATACATACACAATAGAATAGGACACCTTCTAGAGGGTCCACTCACCTTGACAATCTGAGGAGGAGGCTCTGTACTCTGAAGGAGGCTCCCTCACATGGAAGGAGGAGTCCGAACTCACAGAAGCCCGAATAGGCGCTTGGTGAGGAGGAGCCCTGACCACCCCCCGAAAACAGATCCATCACATGGACCTGAACAGCACACGGAAGTCCTACCAACAGAGACGCGCACAGTGACGTACTCTATGGCGGGGGAACACGCCCAATATTCCAGGCCGTGGGACCAGGAAACTCCCCCCCCCCCCCCTCACCCTGTAACGTGCCGAACCACAACGTGACAGGAACCTTGAAGGACAGGGGGTGTACCCCTGACCAACAGAAAAAAGGGGGAGAGGAAAGGTTACCAGTTCACCCCTTTACGACCCCACACCCATGATACGATGTAATGACAAAAAGAGAGTATGACACAGTCATAGTCAGCTCTATGAAGCGTTTGACAGCTTCACACAGCGCATGAGCTAACCTGCTATCTGATTTTTACTAAGGAAAAAACGCAGAATAGAGAGGGCTCTCTAAGAGCCCCGGTCCAAACTTACACATGTGCTTCTGTGGCCAGTCCAACCCAGTTGTAGGTCACATGACACACACAACCCATCATCACCTACAAAAAATGGCAAAAACACTCTACAGAGGAACGCCGTTTTTCATAATGAGAGAATACATAATTCTCGATTAGTATCGGCCACAGGCCTTGCTAAGCACACACGAAAGCGACCAACAATCTTTTCTTTTAGGAAAATAAAGGTTCTCCAGCTGATTTAGCATAACCTCAGCAATCAAGCTAAGGGTTACATCGTATCCCTACCACACATTGACACAATGTAGTGCAACAACATGTCCACTCTGATAGGAGGATGAAGAAGTCCCCAGGGAACCGGGGGGAAAAACACAATCCTCCTACTTTACCCTTAATACGGCCAGTTAAAACAGGAAAACCTGTTAATATGTGAACACACTGTTTATTGTCATTACAGGCTGAGAAAAGAACCATTCTTTACTCATTTGTCACTAAGCATAGCTTCATAGGTTAGTTAACCCCCTTAGTTGTGAGTACACGGTACATATAAACACACATGATGTTTCTCACACAACAACCAGATCATTTTCACATCTGTAACAACAACCCGATTTGCACGGAGAAGCTAATTACCAGTGACAAGACAATTCACACATAACTCGCGTCGTATCCTAAATGTATTGCAGCAACACACGTTTTTGGAACATCGTTATTTACAAAACATTTAGAAGGTAAAGCCAGAAGACGTGTATAAGGTCTGGCCAAACCTTGTCCTACCCGGAGCGTAGATCAACGAAGTGCAGTCTCAAGGCCCCGTAGAAAACACAGCCGTCCTGTGTTGTTCGATCTGGGCAGCGTCGCCGCTCCAACCCGTCGCTACGGTCCCCTTTGTTGATGCAGGCTTTGCCGTCCTGGCCCAGGGCAGGTTCGACGAACATCCTCTGTCAAAGATGACGTCGTAGTCAAGAGTGTTTAAAACATGTTATAATCAAAGCACGTTCAACAGAGTAGCATTAAGCTAACGGCCGCTCCAACCGTCGGTCGCTACTGCCCCTGCCCGCGAGACGCCGAGCGAACGGTGCACGCGACCAGAGGGGAGCTCGCGGCGGCGCGCGAGGAGCCGGAGCTACCCCGCGCTGGGCCTTGGCCGATAGCAGCAAGCTAACGTTTCCTAGTGATCACAGCAGGCTAGCGCTGACTGGCTAACAGTAGGCCCAACCTATGTAGGCCACGCAGTGATCACAGCAGGCTAACGCCGCAGCTAACAGCTGACTGGCTAACCGTAAGCTAAGCAGCTATCACCTGAACTTGTACACAATGATATAACACTCACCCAGACAGGCCGCCGTTCTGAAACCCTCCTCACTTTTTAAGAGAAAAGAGAAACAAGATGTCAACACAGCTTTACAACGGTGATTTTACCAACACCCGACGGAGCCAGCACAATACCCAAACTGGCCTGTGTAGCTGACTTGAACATAGATCTTCCGCTATCGAACATCTATGCCCATATCTCCTCGTGAAGGAATACTCTCATTTGGATATGAAAGAAGGGGCTACACGGTGACAGAGAGATATCCACTCGTCCAGAAAACACAGGGATCACCAGTGTTAATGGTCGCGGCCCACTAGTTAAAACTATAATGGGCTTCAGATCAAGGTCTTCCGCTGCTGCCCAAGAGGCTGAACCAAAAGACCTTAAACTGGGGCCGGTGTTCGTAAACATTGTCAGTTAGCCCCCATAGCACTAACAGACAAGTGGAGCCACAAGCAAACAGTACTCACCCAACCTGAAACCCACCGCTTCTCACAACAGCGGCGCGTCCTACAGTTTCAGCTGTGTCCTGAAAGGTTTCACCCCAACCAACACAGCAAGGAACTGCAGTTGAGAGGCATGCAGCGGCGTGCTCCCAATACGAAAACCGGTGGAGGATTTTTAGAATGATCACCATCTTCCAGACACTCCAGTGACGAAGACAATATCGCCGTATTTTCTCGAAAATAGTGAGAGAGAAAATAAAGATATGATGTCAACGTATCTCCTTGTTCTTCCTTTCCTCGTAAACATTGCTTTTCCAGCTAATATTTTTCTCCACGTCAAGTGGGCATATAGCAACACGTTGCTTGTGATGAAATTTGAGAAGGAGATGAGTGTGTGGCACCACCCCTGCTTATATAGGTAAGCGGATGGGGGTGTGGCCAGATGAATGCTGGCATTTAAAGGTACATTTTGAAATTATTCAGTGTATATATGCTGAAGCGAGATATATGCATAGAGACGCAGAGCGGGAGCTAGAGTGATACAGAACTAGAGTTCCACAAGGGAGCTGCCTCGGTCCACTATTATTCTCACTATACATGCTGCCATTTGGGGACATCATTAGAAAACACAATGCATGTTTCCATAGCTACGTGGATGATACACAATTGTACGTCTCTGCTGAACCAAATTATCCTACAGCTATTAACAAAATGTCTGCCTGTCTCTTAGCAATAAACAAATGGATGACCAACAACTTCCTAAAATTAAATGAAGACAAAACTGAAATCATACTAGTTGGCCCTATAACCAGAAGATAAATGCTGCTGCGCAATATGGGGCAACTTACTCCTTGGATTAAACCCGAAATAGCCAATTTTGGGGCGGGATCCACAAAGAATGGATTGCACGGTGCTAATTGTACCCATACTTACGTACAATTCATTATGAATTAAAAATGGGGGACCCTGATGTAAACAAGACGAAAGTCTTTCTCTGGTCTTCTGCATCCCCTTAACAATTGTGTGTATTGAGCCGTACTGTATTGTACCCATTCTGCAATCTGTTAATAAAATTTTTAGGGATGGCCGATATTATCGGCCGATATCGGCAGTAAAATGTGATATCGGAAAATATCGGTATCGGTAAAAAAATAAAAAAAAACAATAACAATATTGCATCCAGTGAAATTATTAGTTACCTGAAATTATTCCGTTTTTTTGGGGGGGAAACCCTGCATATATCGGTATCGGTTGATATCGGTTGATATCGGTATCGGAAATTAAGAGTTGGACAATATCGGAATATCGGTATCGGTAAAAAAGCCAATATCGAGCATCCCTAAAAAATTTCAATCAATCAATCACCGCGCAGGAATGTAAAACGTAATTGTTAATGATACAAATATTGCCTTATTTATTATTATTATTATAATTATTTAAATCCGAGGATGTCTGTAGAATCGACGTGAACGCAATCACCAATGATTTCTCCCAAATGAAGCCCTTAAAGGAAAACTCCAACATTTTGGGGAATTAGCTTATTTGCCATCTACCCTGGAGTTAGACAAGAAGATGCATACCTTTTTTCTTCTCTGTGCATGCAGTAGGAGTAGGAAGACGTGCACCGTTAGCCTAGCTTAGCGTCAGTCACTGGAAGTAGGTTCCTCCATTAGCCTAGTTCCCAACGTCTTCCTACTCCTACTGCATGCACAGAGAAGAAAAAGGTATGTATCTTCTTGTCTAACTCCAGGGTAGATGGCAAATAAGCAAATTTCCCAAAATGTTGGAGTGTTCCTTTAAGAACACGGGTGCACACCAGTCTGTCCTATCTACGACTGCTTTTCCGCATTTCGTAAATCCTGTTCCTTGCTACGAATGAATCCCTGAAAAGAAAC
>NC_140169.1:92896312-92914537 GCF_963971535.1 Notolepis coatsorum | reverse complement strand
CACTCACTCCAGACCACTATAACGGTCTTGGCTTCATAGTGACTTTAACGGTCTTAGTGATCTCAGTGAGACGACACACTGTGCAGTTAAGTTGTACACTGTAAAAAAAAATCTATATATAATCACGGGAAATTCACTGTATTATTTTACAGATTACTTTAGTTTTTCTACTTTACGTGTAAATGCCATAAAAAACCTTTATATTTATCAAAATATTAACCATTAAGGTTGTAATATGTAAATGTAATTGATTTTACTGTAATTTTACAAGTATTTGGCAACCGTTGCTGCCAGACATTTAAATTTTTCTTTTTTCTTTTACAGTTTTCTTTTTTACAGTGTATCCTCTTTTTGACCTGTCGTATGAACACAAACACAAACACTGACAGGAAGATAACAAGTGTTTTATACCGGATTTTTCTTTATTTTGATTTAATATTGACATATAATTAATTATGAATATATATTTATACTTCCTCATACTGTACTTGTCATCTGTACTTGTGCTATTCCTCTCTCTTTACAATCAGAAACTGAAACAAATATTTACAACAGTATTACATAACAGTAATAGTACATTAACTCTTTTGCCTGTTTTATTATTATTTTTCTATATAATTTTGTATGCAGCCTGTATGTAGATGATTACACGCCAAAGAAAGACTTTTAGTGATATTTAGCACCTTTTTTTATTGCAACACTACTGTAACTGAGGGGTTACAAAACCCGGACTGTATTAAAGATTGTTTAGATTAAACCACTACTAAATATCTAATATCTAACAAATTATTCATACATAAGAATGATAAATAGCATGAAATGCGTGTGCTATTTTCCATACACAAGGAAGGACGAGCGGATACAGTTCCAATCACATACAGTAGTTTTCCGTGACTGATAGTTAAACTGACATGACCATCGTATCCACCTTCAAAAGATACTTATAATCATTCGTTTGTTTCTTGATTTGACATCGTTTTTAAATATATTTGTCTGTAGAACAAAAGCAGAGCCAGATTTCTCAAAGTTCCCTAAAAAACCACTCAGGTTCAGTTGAAATGGCGAGTTCTCCAGTAATCGATTACTCACACCCATCCCTAGACACTACCATGATTTTAAACCCACTGATTTATCTGTACTGCTGTTTCCCATTCAGACAGCCGTGTTGGCCCAGACACGGAGCATAGACAGCTGTCTCCCATCCAAGAGGAAGCCAGTGGCCTCAGGAAGGAGGCAGCGACCGGAGGATACCTGGGACCTTTCAGCCCGTTTGGGGTCAGAAGACTCCGTCATGGCAACCCTGAGGACAGGTACTTTAACACTAGCACAGCCATGGAGAAAATTTCACTGATTCCCGCCGGGAACGGGTCAGATGACCCGACAGCTTATATGAGAAATATGAGAAAAATAAACAGTGTAGACTATATAATTACCTCTGAATATAAAAATATGAGGTTTACCACAATGAAATGTAGGTTTGAGTGACATAACATATATTTTTTATTTTTATATTAAAAAAAATAAATATTATAATTATTATTATTTTTTGCATGGAAGAGCCACACATTGACGGGCAAAGAGCCACATGCAGCTTGCGAGCCATGGGTTGGCCACCCCTGCGCTAGATGCTCACAAAGTGCTGTGACTTTCGTCTGTTCCAACGGCCCATTATGTGGAATAACGTTCTAATTATATTTTCCTGAAGTCATTTAGAAATGTCAGAAACCATGCCAGATAAAACGGGTACTTTTAGGAAAAGTCATTGAGTGACAGAGCTGGAGCTCGACCGAGTGACGAGGATACATTTATTGAAAATGCCTAGGGGTCATTTGACCCCTTGTCGGCTGTGCTAGTGTTAAATAACACCCCCAGCATTTTGGGAAATACACTTACAGTATTTGCCATCTTCCTTAGAGTATAATATTAATATCAGTTTAACCCTTTCACTACCACCACACTACAGAAGGTTAACCTTTCACTACCACACCCAGTGTGTCAGTGAAAGGGTTAAAGTCGCTATTAGGGATGTCCGATATTATCGGCCTACCGATATTGGCATACAAATGTGATATCGGAAAATAATTATCGGTTTTTAATTTAAATTTTTTTTTTTTATTTGTTTACATTTATTTAACCTTTATTTACCCAGGCAAGCAAGTAAGAACAAATTATTATTTTATTTATTGTCAAAGTATGCATAATGTTGTGTTAAGTACACGACAAGAGATATGTAATGTTAATTACCTGAAATTATTCAGTTTTTTGGTGGGGGAAACCCTGCATATATCGGTATCGGTTGATATCGGTTGATATCGGTATCGGAAATTAAGAGTTGGACAATATCGGTATATCGGTATCGGTAAAAAAGCCAATATCGAGCATCCCTAGTCTCTATAGATCAAATTTGTATGTAGAGTCATTATTATTATTTAAGATAGGTATGGAATAAAAGTATTGCTTTCCCCGCCAAAAAAGATAGTTGATTAATGAATTTCTAACACTTTGGATGCCACAGCGATATGCGTGATGTGTTGTTAAAAGGCCGACGCTCTAAAATATAGGAATACGTGGCGGTGTTTGCAGGGCTATAAGGAAGGAAGGAAGATAAGGAGACCTGGTGGTGGACTGAGGAAGTGCAGGAAAGTATACAGAGGAAGAGGTTGGCCAAGAAGCAGTGGGACAGACTGAGGGATGAAGAGAGTAGACAGGCATACATGGAGAGACGGCGGGAGGCGAAGAGAGAGGTGGCAAAGGCGAAGGAAAGAGCATTCAGCGAGCTGTATGAGAGGTTGGACACCAAGGAAGGAGAAAAGGACCTATATAGGCTGGCTAGGCAGAGGAACCAGGCAGGGAAGGATATACAGCAGGTCAGAGTGATAAAAGATAAGGAGGGCAAGGTGCTGACCAGCGAGGACAGTGTGGTGAGAAGGTGGAAGGAGTACTTTGAAGAGCTGATGAATGAGGAAAATGAGAGAGAGAGGAGGATGGACAGTGTGGAGGCAGTGAACCAGGAAGTGCAACAGATCAGTAAGGAGGAAGTGAGGGCAGCTTTGAAGAGGATGAAGAGTGGGAAGGCGGTAGGCCCAGATGACATACCAGCGGAGGCCTGGAGATGCCTAGGCGAGATGGCAGTGGTTTTTCTAACAAGATTGTTCAACAACATCTTGGAAAACGAGAAAATGCCAGAGGAGTGGAGGCAAAGTGTGCTAGTGCCGATTTTTAAGAATAAGGGAGACGCACAGAGTTGCAGCAACTACAGGGGAATAAAGCTGATTAGCCACAGCATGAAGCTATGGGAAAGGATAGTGGAGGCTAGGTTAAGAGGAGAGGTGAGGGCGGTCAGGTGGCGTAACGGAGATTGCGTTCGTCACCAACCCCGGAGCGGCTGGATTCGCCTGTTCGAATCCAGCTCACAGCTCCGGGGTTGTCACCAGCTTGGCTGGCCGTTCACACTAATACAATTGGCAGTATTAGAGGGTGGGAGAATCTGGCGGGGTGGGTCCGGGTCGTTGTAAACAGCGACTCCTACAGTTCGGTCGGGGCGCCTGCTAAGCACGGATAGGATCTAAGTGGGATAAGTGTGATCCTTCCACACGCTACGCCCTCTCAGTGAGAATCCGGGCTGCCAGGTGAAAAGAAGCGGTTGATTGGCTGGACGTGTGTCGGAGGAAGCACGTGGTAGCCTCCACTCTCCCAGACCGACTGTGGGGGGTAAGTGCGCAGCGACCAGGAAGGGGATTGGGAATTGGCATAACGACTAACATTGGGATGGGAGAAAATCGGAGGAAAAAGGAGGGGGAAAAAGATCAACAAAAAAAGAGGAGAGGTGAGGATTAGTGAGCAGCAGTATGGGTTCATGCCAGGGAAAAGCACGACAGACGCATTGTTCGCCCTTAGAATGTTAATGGAGAAGTATAGAGAAGGCCAGAAGGAGCTGCATTGCGTCTTTGTAGACCTAGAGAAGGCGTATGACAGGGTACCAAGAGAGGAGGTGTGGTACTGTATGAGAAAGTCAGGAGTAGCTGAAAAGTTTGTGAGGGTAGTACAGGACATGTATGAGGGCAGTGCGACTGTGGTGAGGTGTGCAGTGGGAGTGACGGAAGGGTTCAAGGTCGGGGTAGGATTGCGCCAAGGGTCGGCCCTCAGTCCTTTCTTATTTGCAGTAGTGATGGACAGGCTGACAGACGAGGTCAGGCAGGAGTCCCCGTGGACCATGATGTTCGCAGATGACATCGCGATCTGTAGTGAGAGCAGGGAGCAGGTGGAAGAGAACCTGGAGAAGTGGAGGCATGCCCTGGAGAGAAGGGGGATGAGGGTGAGCAGAAGCAAGACCGAGTATATGTGTGTGAACGGGAAGGAAGACGGAGGGGTGGTGATGATGCAAGGAGTAGAGGTACCAAAAGTGGACGAGTTTAAGTACTTGGGGTCAACAGTCCAAAGTAATGGGGACTGTGGTAGGGAGGTGAAGAAGAGAGTGCAGGCCGGGTGGTGCGGGTGGAGAAGGATGACAGGGGTGATCTGCGATAGAAGGGTACCAGCAAGAGTAAAGGGAAAGGTATACAGCACGGTAGTGAGACCAGCTATGCTGTATGGTCTAGAAACAGTGGCGCTGACCAACAAGCAGGTGGCGGAGCTGGAGGTGGCAGAGATGAAGATGTTAAGGTTCTCTCTGGGAGTAACAAGGTTGGACAAAATCGAAAATGTCTACATCAGAGGAACGGCCCATGTTGAGCAGTTCGGGCAGAAAGTGAGAGAAGCAAGACTGAGATGGTTTGGACATGTGCGGAGGAGGGAGGTGGGGTATATCGGGAGGAGGATGCTGTAGATGGAGCTGCCAGGAGAGAGGAGGAGGGGAAGGCCCAAGAGGAGGTTTATGGACACAGTGAAGGAGGACATGCAGGCAGTGGGAGTGACGGAGGACGACGCAGATGACAGAAACAGATGGAAACGGATGATCCGCTGTGGCGACCCCTGACGGGAAAAGCCGAAAGAAAAAGAAGAAGAAGAGTTTGCAGGGCTATAACTATATTCTATATTATAGCTATTGATACAATACTATGGCCCATTTGACATAGACTATCTATCGTTCAATATGTGTTAAAGAAAAAAAATGCATCCATATGTAGCAGGGTGGATTATCCCTGCTTCGTGGGAACGGTTGCTGGCAGTCACGAGGTAGCTGGACACAGTAGAACTCTGTCTGACTGCACCCTCGTCTTTGGGCCTGGGGCGTCGACTGGAGGCTGGTAGTGTGAGTGGATGGGGCCCGGGATTTACCAACCTGGTCTGGTACTCTGATCTTCCTTCCCTGCAGCAGGGCGGTCAGCAGTACTCCCCAACACGCTCCCACTCCCCCCAGTTGCTCCTTAAACCCTCCCACACCTCGGGACTGAATTGTAATTAAATACTCTGAGTTCCCCCCGCAAGCAGTACCCTCCCTCAATGACCCTAGAAACCTTACAATGAAGAGGGAAAGGTGGAATAGGAAAGGGTTAATTATATTAACGTTACCCACACCAAAAGGATTGTCAACCGGCCCATGGATAGACACACACACAAATCTCCCATCCGATTCTTTAATGTTATGTACTGGTCAGTTACAATGATCTACTACTAGTGGCCAATTGGACGGAAGTCCCACTATAGTACCGTTGGTAACTCCATACCTCATAAACACGAATATTATACACCCACCTCTGGGTTAATATCAGGGATAATATACTTCACTGTGTTTGACTCATCACCCACGTCTGGGTCTTCGCCCTGTATAATACCTCAAAAGGCTTTTATTATACGGCAAGAATAATACCTCAAAAGGCTTTGATTATAATGCACCAGGTCTGTAACTTCCCCACAGGGAGAGGGTTAATTGGATGGGAAAATATTATTAAACACACATGTTATCACGCTCAAAGGAAAGGAAAGAAAACAAAAGTGTGGGCCCACTAATACCTTGCAAAAAGCCCTATTCTAATGCCGGCATATATAGTTTGGGGTTCCCCTTATACACTGTAATAGCAACGCTGACTTCGCCCGCGGGCAGCACCACACTGTGTACGGTGTAAGGCTCCGGAGCTTAGACGCTTGTTTATACTCATCCAAAATGGCCGCCTCGCTGTCCGGAAGGCTAGATGGCGTCGAGCACTTTCGACGAGGACACTAGCAGGCGGAGCTGAGCAGAGAGGCAGTGCTGGCTGAGAGTGTGTGCTGGGCGATGACGACCTCTGCTGGACGGAGCGAACTCCCGTGCTGGCTGCTCCCAGCCGGTGCAGAGCTGATGCAGAACGCCGGTGAAGACAGCTGCTGACGGCCGGAGCAGACTGTTTGTAGGTCCACGCACGTATCTGGGCTCGCACTCTATACCGGCACAGTAACGGCTATAACCCGACTACTAAGGACTCAGATATGTTATTAGCCGCACGCTACTTATACCGCACACAGTAACTACTATAACCCGATAATGTTAGTACCTTGTTCTGTACCGTTTGCTTACACACTATCGCTGGTACTTCTAGGATGTCACGTCGACTAGCAAGTACTTCCTATCACCCGTCACTATTCCACGGGGCCCTTCAACGTAACTTCGGCAACAGGGCTCGTCCAGAGCACACGCCTGTTGCGACCGTTCGTGGTCAAGTTCACTGCCGAAGAGAGCGTCTTCCGTCTCTCTCCTCCATATATCTCCTCCCAACTCTCTCCGACACTCTCTGCCTGCTACCGCCCCCTGCTGGTCGCCTACTAGCTCCACAGGGAAAAGGATTGTAGAATATGATCCAGTAATGTCGTTTATAATCCATATTCCAGTGATAGAAGAAGGAGACGCTTGTGTCATTGTTCGTGCGAATATCAATGAAACTAGTTATAATGTCTTGGTGCAGAAAGGGAAGATAAAAAGGCAAGTCAGCAGCTCTGAATAATAAACAATATTTTCAGGCTGCTACACATACATTCCCGTTTTATACCGTGGTGAATATGACTATAGTTTTAGAGTAATCCTGTCTAATCCCAGAAAACGACACTATGCAGCAATATGTGCAATTCACTAAAAACGTTGCCATTTCTCGCCTGTACACGCTACTATTTTGAAATCACATCTATATTATCAGTATTATGTTTCATCATGAATGCATGAAAGGGTGGGGGGTCGTTTTTTGATGCTTTGATCGTCACCAACGGCACACGTTGTGGAGTAAAATACACACATATATTGTGATCGAAGTGAAATCATGGTTGGATCACAGCAGGATTTATACCATATGTGGCACGGTGGTGTAGTGGTTAACACTGTTGCCTCACAGCAAGAAGGTCCAGGGTTCGATTCCCGCTTGGGGACCAGGTTTCCATGATGCCAGGTACTCAGGTGGGGTATCTCCCAGGCCTTTCTGTGTGGAGTTTGCATGTTCTCCCCGTGCTCGCAAGGGTTTCCCCCCTGATAAGATAAACCCAATGGAAAAACATGCACAACAGATCGCTAACGCTGTGACGCCCTTGACGAAGACGGACAGGAGCACTTGGATTGGTCCCCGGGGCGCGGCTCACGTTGACGCCCTATCTGCTCCCGGCTGCCCATGGGGGGAAGGACAACGGGATGGGAAAAGTGCAGAGAGACATTTCATCGGCGACTCAGTGCATGTGTGTGTGTGTTCCTGTGGGTCGCCCATCTCGCATGTGTGTGTTAAAACTGCATGACAAATAAAGACTTCTAGTCTAACAATTATTATAGCCCTTACCTTCACTAGGATGTACCCCAAAAAGAATATTCCAATTATCTGATCGCGAGTCCCAGTATTGGTGTCGATCGTGTCGCCAACATAATCCGCCACACATCATGCACCGGGAGCAATTCACGCTTCTCAATCTGACCGTTATAACCGCCCCCCCTTGCCCGACCAATATAAATCTGACCGGAGATTTTTGATCGACTGAATGTTATCTATAGCACCTTTAAGTTCAGTATGACTAAGTCCAGTGTGTTGACCTCATCTCTTAAGGCCCATCAGGCCGGCTATGAGGGGCAGAGAGAAGAAGACCTTTGAAGAGTTTGTTGAGGAGCATCTGAAAGCAGAGGAAACCACTGAACCAAAACAGCAGGTAGGCTTACAGTACTTTAGGAAGGAACAATCAAGCAAGCCATAGTCTAGATCTATATCTGTATTAGGGATGAGTTAGAATTTTCTAATTTTCGAATAGTTGTGCCAGTCTGTCTCCACATTCGATTTTTATGTCAGAGTCGAAAAATATAATAAAAAAAGAAATAATGAATGTTTTAGTTACGACCAAAATATAGGCTAATACTACTGTACAGTAAAGGACCATTGATTTATTGTTCACACCGCCATCTGTTGGATATTTAAATAAAAATATTTGATTGATTTTAATTATCCATTCTATTAAAAAGAATAACTGAATTGAACTGAAACTAAACATTTTAACTTAATTGGAATTTCATCGAATTTTCGAATATTCGGTCTTAAGAACAGTATACTATTCTAAAAGGATTTTGGTCAGTCATGCACATCCCTAATATGTATACATACCCACATATTGTTCACACCGCCATCTGTTGGATATTTAAATAAAAATATTTGATTGATTTTAATGATCCATTCTATTAAAAAGAATAACTGAATTGAACTGAAACTGAACATTTTAACTGAATTGGAATTTCATCGAATTTTCGAATATTCGGTCTTAAGAACAGTAGACTATTCGAAAAGGATTATGCACATCCCTAATATGTATACATACCCACACTACGCTGTACACACTGTATATACTTTTATCTATATCTGTATTCTACCACTGAGTAGTATGGTTTACTACCATAGTGTGTATTCATAATTTTATTATATAAATTTATATAATAATACTGTAATGTACATACATTAACCCTTTATTCGCCAATGGCGTGTTACCACATCATTCTCCGCCATGCGTAATCTGCCAATGACGGCGTAAGGCGTCTTTGAGATCAATATTTCACAAATCTGTGATGGCAATCATATTTCACCCACGGAGACTTGAGATCTCCTGTTGATCTCCTCTCAACTCTCCAACGGTTCAAGAGCGCCACCTGGTGGCCGATCGGCGGATCGCCCAAACAGGAAGTGAAGCGCACGTATATATTATTATACAACCTGGAAATGGATTGCATATATCAACATCCCATAATCGTGAACTTTCTGCTCCACGGTGACCACCCAACGGTCAGAGGAAGCTGCGGTAAGTTTCAGCGTGTTTGAATATTATGATCCATATAAACTGCTGTGATCTATGTATCGCCCATACTACATAAATGATTTAACGTCGGCCACGGACTTATAAACCCCCCCCCCCCCCCCCCCCCCCCCCCCCTCCGGTCACCAGCAGATGATGAGGCATGCCGCTTAGGACCTTGTACAATTGAATTTTTTTATCTGACGTCAATCGGTATCAAACTACATTTGATGATCTAATATATGTATTTGTGGCTATAAATCACGTTCTGCAGAATGCTGCAGAAAACGATAAAAACATATTTTAGACCGTATTTTAGTATGAATATGTGAATGAAAAAGTAGAACGTTGCTACATCCTAAATGATAGATACTTGACGTTGAATGGGCCATAGTAATGTCAATTTAGCAATACAATTTAAAAAGTTATAGCCCTGCAAAGAAGGGGAACATCTCCATAGACTTACAGTACTGGCAGACAGTGGATTAAGATCAGAATAATCCCTGGCAGATAAAGGGTTAATTTAGCATATTTACTCTGTAGCTTTGTTATCTATACTCCAATATACTTACACTGTATATTGTTAATGCACTTTACTGTTACCTTTACACTGGTGATTAGATGCTAACTTCATTTCAGTGTACTGTACTTGTGCTGTACGATGACAGTAAAATTGTCTATTGTCTATTAAAAAAAATCGATTGTAATCTAATCTGGATGGGGAGTATATTCCTGCATTAGTCACCACCAATTAATATAAAACGGTAATCATTAGTCACCACCAATTAACAATAGAAATCTGTAATCAATTAACAATAGAAACCTGTAATCATTAGTCACCACCAATTAACAAAACGTGTAATAAATTAACAATAGAAACCTGTAATAATTGCTTACCAGACAGACACAAATAATGGTGTATTGACCATATTCACACGGCTGCCATTTTGCTCTTACAGTATGACATGATCAGGTTGGGATTTCTTTCCACTCTGTTCCCACCTAAGGTATGACATAAGAGCAAAATGGCCGCCGTGTGAATATGGTCAATGTTAAAAGCAGTGATGGGCAAGCTACTTGGAAAATGTAGCAAGCTACACTACAAGTTACTCTCGATTAAATATAGCTCAACTACAATGGAAGCTATCCCCAGATAAATGTAGCAAGCTACACTACAAGAACATGTCAAAAATAGCTAGCTACATCGGCACTACTTTTTTTTTTTTTTTTTTTTTACTTCATGATCAAGTTTCCATCAAACAAATAGACAGGCAAAATAAATGCTCAGTTTGATTGTTTATTATAAAACTGAAACAAGCCCTCGGTCTGGCTTTTTGTGTCATCCTTTTAACATGAACTTGTATTATGTACAAAATCCAGGAAGGCAAGTTTAGCTGGGTGCAGCCTCTACAAAAGAAAAGAAAGAGACCATTTGGTTTGATACGTTTTTATAGTATAGTTTGTTGATTACTTTTGATTCAGTAATGGTCTTTTTCTTTTCTATTCTATCTTTATGTATTATTTATCCCTAAACTCTGCATCTTCTGGCTGCCTGATACCCTCTCCTAGCTGAAACCAGCCCACTTTATCAACCAAAAACACACTTCTTCAATATCTGAATTTGAACTAATAATAACTGTCTTACTGCCACAAGCCCCAGTACCAGCAGCAGCAGTGATGATGAGAACCACCCAGGTTCCCAGTGCCACGTCTCCTCATCCTCCACGTCTAGGGTACCAGGACTCTCATCTGGACCTATCGGAGGGCGACTATGCCAGCGATGCCCCCAGTGAGGCTGGGGAGGGACCAGTGAACCTTGGGTTGAACTGGAGCCTCCGTCCCAGTCCTCTCCTGTCCCAACAACCTACTCCTTCCTCCAGCTCCGCTAGCGGCTCCAGCAGTGACGGTAAAACTGATTAAAGGGGACACAATATGGGAAATTAATTTCACCTCGTCTTTGTGTGGATTTGGCAGTCAGAAATGTTATTTAGGCTCTGGAGGAAAATGCCATACTGTAGATACTCCTTGCCATGTGGCCGGAGTTTGATGTCTTCAGATCAGGGGTTCCCAAACTTTTTCAGCTCGAGACCCAAAAGAGAGATTTGGTGTTTCCCTGGGACCCAAACTTACAAAAATACATCATGAATTGCCATAACATACATTGGTAACACTTTATAATAACACTCAGTTATAAGACCTTTATAAGGTATTTGTAGATAATGAACTAATCATGAACAAAATCATTTATATACATTCGTAAATCATTATTAAATCATTTATAACTATATTTGTATAACATTTACAAATTAGTTCTACATTATTTATAACTCATTATCAACATTGTTTGTACTTGATTTGTTCATCATTAAATAATGTTGTGTAGTAACACATTTGTAGATGCTTTGAAAAATGGATATGAAAAAACGATTATACTCTACCTCCATTTATTTGTTCATGTTCAACAAATGATTTGTTAAGACATTCATAAAACATCTATAAATCATTTGCAGATGCTATTGTGTGCCCTAATCTAAAGTGAAGCCTATTCATCATTAACAAATGTCTAATAGTTTGTTTATTTGTGGACTTTTATGAATACACACAAAGCAATTACCAGACTTGTCTTTTCATGTTTAACAAATGATTTGTTAAGACATTCATAAAATATCTATAAATCATTTACAGATGCTATTGTGTGCCCTAATCTGAAGTGAAGCCTATTCATCATTAACAAATGTCTAATACAGTTAATTATTTGTTAACTTTTTCATCACCTGTTACAAATGTTGTAGACAGCTTTCGGATACGCCCTTCTTTGTGACATCAAACAGTGACAGAATTAGGACTACAGATAAATGCAATTTTATTAACATATAAAATACATGTGCATAACATATAGTGTAACATGGGGGCACTAGGACCCAGGAGTACCCTGGCCAGGTATTGACAGAGTATGTAGAGGAAGTATCACGCAAGTGAGACTTGACTTCACGTGTGTTGCCGTCTGTTGAATGGAAGCACGATACATCAGCAGAGCCAAGTTATTCGTGCTGCCCCACGCTTTTAAGGTATGAGCAGGCTAAACACCTTTTTTGTTGGTAAATCTATTCCATCATTTCCGACCTACAACTCTTATATGTTGTGTAGACGTACTTGATGTGGTGGGCGCTAACGTTACATTTGAATTATGTGTTTGTTCCTAATGTGTGCTCAGTATATTGCGGTATGTGATGATGACACAAGGGTAATAATTATTTGTATTTTCAGGCTGTATCGGCGCCTATACAGCCTGAAAATACAAACAATTATTACCCTTGTGTCATCACATACCGATGATAATTAACTGTATTAGACATTTGTTAATGATGAATAGGCTTCACTTCAGATTAGGGCACACAATAGCATCTGCAAATTTATAGATGTTTTATGAATGTCTTAACAAATCATTTGTTAAACATGAAAAGACAAGTCTGGTAATTGCTTTGTGTGTATTCATAAAAGTCCACAAATAAACAAACTATTAGACATTTGTTAATGATGAATAGGCTTCACTTTAGATTAGGGCACACAATAGCATCTGCAAATGATTTATAGATGTTTTATGAATGTCTTAACAAATCATTTGTTGAACATGAACAAATAAATGGAGGTACAGTATAGTAGTTTTTTCATATCCATTTTTCAAAGCATCTACAAATGTGTTACACATTAAACAACATTATTTAATGATGAACAAATCAAGTACAAACAATGTTGATAATGAGTTATAAATAATGTAGAACTAATTTGTAAATGTTATACAAATATAGTTATAAATGATTTAATAATAATTTACGAATGTATATAAATGGTTTGTTCATGATTAGTTCATTATCTACAAATACCTTATAAAGGTCTTATAACTGAGTGTTATTATAAAGTGTTACCCATACATTTATAGGGCGGCCGGGTAGTGCAGCGGACTAAGGCTGAGGTTAGACTAGTGTATTCCTGGCGTTTTTTTATACGTTTTTGACGACGTATCATGTCCTATCTACACAGAAACGCGTTTTTTGGCGTTTTTTTGTGGATACGGCTGAAACGCAAAATTGTGTTTGCGTTTGGAGATACGCAAAAAAACGAGTCGACAAACAGCGTGTAGTCAGCACGCTAGCCGTTGTTGCGAAAACGCCCATGCGCAGTAGATACCATCTGCGTGCCCTTCCGGTGACAGCAGAGTGTGTGTGTGTGTGTGTGTTTGGGACAGAGCTCCGTGTCCCAAATAGCTTCAGCTACCATGTGTTGTCAAGTTATTGTTATAAGGACCCCAGTCCAAGCTACAACAGTCTGCATTCCCTTAACAATTGTTTGTATTGAGCCGTATTGTATTGTACCCATATGCAATATGTTAAATAAAGTTTACATCCATTCATTCTGCTAGCATTACCGATGGCATGAGCAGCTGGCTAACGTGAGCTATCAGGATTCAGACCCTGTTAGCTCAGAGTTCCTCTTTCAACTTAAGAAGCATTAAACAAAATGGCCCAGTCATCTATTCACCTTTGTTTAATACACACAGTGTTGTCTCTAATGTTATCTAACTACTGATAGCTCGCGATATCATCAGTTTTGGTGCAGGCTAAGTAGCGTGAGCTAACGTTAGCTTCTAGCCACAATGCTATATTATTATAATGGCATACTCCATTGACGTTAGCATGCAGCTAACAATGGCTAACAATGCTACCGATCGTTTTTTAGACTAAACTATCTGCTCTTGGTGGTCACTTGTGTTGATGTTAGTTTTGTTTCATCAACAAATGACAGGCAGAACACAGTGAATGTATCCGTTTTGTTTATTGCACTTTTATTAGGCTTTGCTGAAAAAAGAATTGCTGCATTGAGCAAGATGGTGGCGCGGCATAGGCGCCTGGCTTATTGACATTTTCTTTGCTGGAGCTTCCAGGAAGTGTATTGGCACATTCGTTCTGATTGGTTGAAATTGCCTTCATGTTTGCCACCTACTGCCACCTACTGCTTTGGCAGTGTACTACATCAGTGTGCTTGGCTGACAAAAACGAAAAAAAAACGAAAGTGTGACTCGAGGCGCATGACGTCGCGGCGATACGCGGCGATGCGTATAAGAAAACAATACGAAGATGATACGAAAGGTGTAACCTCAGCCTAAGCGTCTGTCTACCACCACAGAGACAGTGGGATCGAATCGAGCTGTTGTGATAGTCTCCGCCCTCCCGGACCGATGGTAGGGGGTAGAGTGCGTGTAGCGTGATCCAATCTGCGTTGTGTCTGGTGTGAGGTAGAAGTAGACTCCGACAACGGTACTCAATTGATGGTTGGTTTTATTGGTGATCTCCTGTTATCGAACCAAAAACAGCACACACAACATGGCGTGAGCTACCGTCATAGCCGTGTAGTCCACCTCTGTTCTCTTTCACGGTAAACTCAAAGAGAGCGCACACACTCAAAACAGTGCGCCATCCACAGTTACAGCAATTGTTAGCTACTATCAAATACATGTAACTCAGTACAAGTCAACTTCAGCAAAAACATATGAAATAATATGAAATGAAAGACAGTGTGTAAGCATTAATTAAACCAAAATACAAAAACAACGGTTCATACCTGTTATCGAACCAAAAACAGCACACACAACATGGCGTGAGCTACCGTCATAGCCGTGTAGTCCACCTGTTATTGTTAAACAGAATACGAGTTAGCACACGACGGTACTGTGGCTGTTTTACACAGGGCGAGTTAATGTCATCACACACAGGACAATTTCAGTACCAAAACCAAAACATAAATCAATTTTACAAGTTATACATAGCAATTAAATCAAATATTAGGTAACCGAAAGTGCATACCTCTGTTCTCTTTCACGGTAAACTCAAAGAGAGAGTTCACTTCCGCCGGCGTTTCTCTTGCCGACGAACCGGCTAAACCAATATATACATTATTTAAAGTATTTACAATACAACAAATATTCAACTGGAAAGATGACCTATCCTCTCTAAACCCATAATAAAAGACCAAAAGGGATTTCGTTTGGAGAATCAATAACTCACTATGAGGAAATTAATATAAACTAGTAACCAAGGCACCCCTCCAAAACACTAGAGTGAGCTCGGTCCACTTTGTTCCTTCAAAATAAGAGTGTTTCCATCTTGACCTACTTATTTAAGATGAAAGATAACAGTTTCTGTCCATGATCTAGCATAACAACTTCACTCTGCTACATGCGCAACGACCAGGAAGGGGATTGGGAATTGGCATGACAACTAACATTGGGATGGGAGAAAAAACGGAAAAAGAAGGGGGGAAAAGATAATAAAAAAAATTATAAAAAACATACATTTATAAACTACTGATAAAGAACACAACAAACCATGAATTTCAAATTTATATGAAATGTATTTATTTAATTATAAAAGTACATCACAGCAATAATCAGAGTGTAATGTTAAGTTGCTCACCACCTCATAACATATGTACATACAATTTTGTAACACTTTTAAAAACAAACATGTTCTACTCCTCACCCCTTTTTCAACTCTCCATTTCTTACCCCCTCCCTCCGTCCCTCAACCTTAAACCCCAACATTGAGCAACATTCTGATTAATTTGTACTGACTTATTAAAAAATTCTACTGACCTGATATCATGCTAGAAGGGGTATAATATTTAATCTATGGCACAATGAAATCTAATGAGAGGTATGTGGCTGGTTGAAGTTTTCAACCAGCAGATCTATTCTGGGCTTGGTTTTTGAATGTGCTATTATGAGGTCATGCTGAGCATTTAGTCTGTTTCTGTATGTTTTTCAGGTATGCTAGAGTAGAAAACCCAGATTCACATAAGTACGTGGTGCCAAACTGAATCAACACATCTACAGCTTAAAAAAAAATTATTTTGTTTTTAAACTTTTTTCTTTTTTTCTTTTTTTTAATTGGCGACCCAGAGTTTGGGAAACACTGCTTTAGATTAACAAGCCTCAACAAGCTGTTCAGAATTGCTTATCCCTTGATGATGTCACAATGGGATGAATTAGCTTTCATTAATCAATTAGCTGTGCTTTTTGGAACCTGGAACGCTTTTAAATACACTTTTATCATTTCCCCCTCTTCCTTCCCATGGGGCTGGAAATAATAATAGTAAAAATGTATTTAGAGTTGTTTCTTTGCAATTTTTGTTCCACATGTTCCACATATTCAAGGAAGTTGTATGAAATTGTTGAAAAGAAACAAAATACTGTATGTCCCCTTCAAATGAATCCTTCAGACAAAATGTCATACTAAATCTATTTACCAGGGTATGGAGGCTCTTTTTCAGTATCACCCTGCTTCACACTCACACAGTTCCACACTTTCACACCTGAGAGCTGCCCAGTACAACCACAGTCTGACACTGTTGACCACTAGGAGCTGCCCAGTACAACCACAGTCTGACACTGTTGACCACTAGGAGCTGTCCAGTACAACCACAGTCTGACACTGTTGACCACTAGGAGCTGCCCAGTACAACCACAGTCTGACACTGTTGACCACTAGGAGCTGCCCAGTACAACCACAGTCTGACACTGTTGACCACTAGGAGCTGTCCAGTACAACCACAGTCTGACACTGTTGACCACTAGGAGCTGCCCAGTACAACCACAGTCTGACACTGTTGACCACTAGGAGCTGCCCAGTACAACCACAGTCTGACACTGTTGACCACTAGGAGCTGCCCAGTACAACCACAGTCTGACACTGTTGACCACTAGGAGCTGTCCAGTACAACCACAGTCTGACACTGTTGACCACTCACGTTGTAATTTGTTCTGGAAAACTAAATACTGGTATATCGTCAAAACTAAGATAAATATGGTGACATAATACTGTGGCTATATTGCCCAACCCTTATCCTTAACACTAGCACAACCATGGAGAAAATGACACTAATTCCCGCCGGGAACGGGTCAGATGACCCGACAGCCTTTAGAATGGAGATGGGAGGGAGAGAAGGGAGGGAGGGTCAATGAGGGAGAGAGGGATGGAGAAGGAGAAATGGAGGGAGGGAGGGATGGAGAGAGAGAGAGGGAGGGAGGGAGAGAGGAAGGGAGGGAGGGAGAGGAAGTGAGAAGGAGGGAGAGGGAGGTATAGAGAGAGGGAAAGAGAGGGAGAAAGAGAGAGGGAGAGAGAGAGGGAGGGAGAAGGATAGAGAGAGGGAGGGAGGGAGAGAAAGGGAGGGGGGAGAGAAAGGGAGAGAGAGAAAGGGAGGGAGAGAGTGAAAGGGAGGGAGGGAAAGGTGCTATACTAAATAAACTGTACTTACCTCATTACAATCCATACATTTTTCAGTACTGATTTCAAGTCTCATTTGTTAAATGATATAAATGTAGGTGTGTGTAAAGTCATAGATCAATTATATAAATGTAGGTGTTGTGTAAAGTCATAGTTAAATTATATAAAGGTAGGTGTTGTGTAAATTCATAGTTAAATTATATAAATGTAGGTGTTGTGTAAATTCATAGTTAAATTATATAAATGTAGGTGTTGTGTAAATGCATAGTCAAATTATATAAATCTACTGTAGGTGTTGTGTGCAGTCATAGTTAAATGATGTAAATGTAGGTGTTGTAAAGTTCAATTATATAAATGTAGGTGTTGTGTGAAGTCATAGTTCAATTACATAAATGTAGGGCGTTGTAAAGTCATAGTTCAATTATATAAATGAAGGTGTTTGTGAGGATTCGCCTGTCCCTGGACCTTTTTCCTGTGTTTTCCCTGTCTACTCTCCTCTACTCTTCACCAGCCCCCACCCTTGCAATGATTTACTCTCCTCTACTCTTCACCAGCACCCACCCTTGGACATCCTTGATCCTCTACCTTCACGCACCTGTTGGGAGTTTGCAATCACCTCGGGAGAGTACATAGGTTGCAGACTCCCCTCCAGTCCTTGTCGGGTCGTTCTGTGTTCTGGACTCTGTGTTCGTTCTGTATCTGTATCTGTGTACACTCTGTGTTCATTGAG